>NW_028137578.1:0-29921 GCF_965140915.1 Aythya marila
GGTTAGAGTTCCTCAGAGAAGGTTCTCTTGACTGTATTATATGGACTACTTTCCCCAGTCTGTCTCCAGGGAGTTTATTTATGTCCAAACTCAGCTGCCTTTTTTCATCATAATTCATAGGCTTGGCACCATCATCTTCTGACTTATGTGCCAACAAGATCTGCTGCGTGGTTTTCTTTGGTTGTCTGTAACAAGAAGTATACCACAGTAACAGCAGTTTAAAATAATTTAACACCCACACAAGTCCCCCACACTTACATGTTTAAAGACTGCTTTTTCTTCCACTTGTGTTTTAGGTCTTTCTTCTTTTGAATGCGGCTTTTTATTTCAGATTTTGCCTTGTTCTTCCTTTTTTCCCTTTTAGCTTTCCCTTTTTTCCTTTTCAGTCCAGGTAAGGATGCTCTGGTCAAAGCCCGTAGCTGCTGGTGAATAGCTTTAAGCTACCGAAACCAAAATAAAAAGTTGAGTCTTAAGTAACATAGTAGAAAACTATTATCTGTTCCTATAAATCACAGGAGGCTTGTGGCATCCAAATGGATATTAATTGTATTTACTTTCTAATGTTTTTTCCCCCCCACAAACATCTTACTCTTTAAACAAAGTCACAGACTAAGTATTTAGAAGAAGCTACTTATTTTATGGACGCATTTCTAAGAGCATGTCTTCCAGTATACTATGAAGAAGAGCAAAAAAAAAAAAGAAAAAAAAGAAACACTGCAGGAGTAATGCAGCAGCTTCTCTTTAATTTAAGCATTCATGTGTTTCCCAAATACCTGTATTTGCTAACTTGAGTTGGGCTTGGGCTTCTTCAATCTGTAAACATCAGCTATTGCTCCAGCTAGCCATATCATGTCACAAAATAACTAAGCTTTAGAGAAAGACCTAAACCTAGCAAGTTTGTTTAAGTCTTATAGGGATTAGAAAGATGAATAAAGAATGAGAACTAGAATTTAATCCCACTCAAATAAAATTCTAAAAGAGAGCCTTCTCAATAGTATTTACCTTCAGGCCTACATTTCACAAATTCATAGGATATGCACTACTCTGGTAAATAATGAAAACTTAACTAGCAGGACAAATGCTAATTTTCTCCCTGGATTGTAGATACAGCAGTAGTTTAGAGTGATATGCTCATGCAAAAACAAGACCGCTATTAGCCAGTGAAACAAAGCTATGGTATTGGCATCAGCATGAAATTCCTTTGTTTTATTTCATAGTGAGCTTTCTCAAGTAGAATTTAATGACTTGCTTTTAAGAGGTTTAAAAGCATATTCATGACTACCTAAAGGAACTAGTACACCTTGAAACACTAAACATAATACCAGAGCTCTTCAACCACAAAGCAAATGACATTTAGAATCACATGCCACTAAGCTGCATACAGAGTATCTGGATGCTCTCATCCATGGTATCATGGCAACAGTCTTATTTTTGTTCAAAAGAAATCTCATCTGAAAAGACACTAGGCAAGAACACTAGACTCATGCTTTAGTAAAAATAGTTTGTATTTGCTGAGGCACTATTCACTTCCAGATTAAAAATCTTTGCAAGTGTTTTCAAACACAGGTAAAGTTTAGTATTAAGAAATCAAGATGACCGTAGAATTTTGTAAATACTGATTCATAATGCTAAGCCTTCGGATGGACAATTGTAAGAGCACTATCAGAGAGATTACACTCAGCAACCACACACTGAGTTCTAATGCTTACTTGCTTCTGAAGCTTTGCAAGATGCGCTCTTCTCTCCTTTTCAGAGTCTTCAGATGATTTCTCTTCCAAGGAGTCATCACTACTGCTGTCACTAGAATAAACTTTTCTCATTTCTCTTGTGTGTAGTGGGAAAGAAACACTTGCAGCAAGTTCATCAGGAATTTTGGCAAAGTGCATCTCAAAAACATCCTAAAGAGTTAAGTTTAGAAACAAACAGCTCATTTCTCAAAGCATTGTGAAGCTGCTGCTTGTTTTCTAGAACTACACAACATAGTAATTAGTAACATTAGTAGATGCTACTTCAGGACTTAAGATGACCAAGGGAATCTTTACTCCTATTTTGTTTCAAATCTGACTTAAACAATAACTCACCTGAAGTTTTCTTGCCATAGCAACTGCTTCATGGTCTGGAGAATTACGTTTGTAGTAGTCCATGAACATTAACCTAACATCTGTGGCAAATTCTTGTATATCTCTATATTTAAAGTTATCCATTTTTTTCTGAAGGAAAGGAAATTAAACACATTTAGAGGTTAACTTCAGAAGTACCTTTGTGCAACAGTGGATCTGTAGTAAATAATTCAACCCCAATGGATCTACCCAGTATTTTTAAGCTACTGCCGCTAATATCTCCTTCTAGAAGGGATCCTTTTCACAGAAAAAGTAAGAAGGTGTCACAGATATCCAGTGTTTGAGGCTCCAGGGCACTCCAAGGACTTTGAGGTGCAAACATTACGAAACTGCAGTTTTATAGAGCGAGAGCAACAGCATTGTGCAGACAGACTGAAGGCTATTTAATATGTTTTGTTAGCAGCCTGCTTGGAAACACTTCATGGAGAAGGGTAATTCCCACCACATCTTTAATTAGCTTTTTCAAGGTAGATTAGTCAGCATGCACATAGTCACAATGAGACAGACTTTCTGTAGTAAGTTGTGGCTTCCTGGAAGAACGAACTGTACATAGGTTTTATGCCCATTATTTCTTTCAAACCAGAAGTTGCTTTCATGACACCTCTTCAACTAAGACTTAAAATAACTACAGTAATGGCACTGGATTTAAGCAGACAAATTGCCCAGTTCCCTTACCTTAATTGTTCCTAGGTTTGTAGGACATTTGGTGATCTCTTGCTCCTCATCAAGTGAGAAGGATGCAACATCTACAGGTTTTAAGAAGGGCCATGCATATGCCAAATGTTTCTCTGAAAACATTTCTTTAAGGATTTCATTACAATGTTTTACCTGTTCTGATAACAGATTTTTTTTAAGAAACCCATGTGACTGTTGAGAATCTGGCAAGTCCCTCTTCAGAAGCTTATTTGGTATCATGCATTCATCACCTCTACATGCTTTAATAGCTTTACTTTCATTAAACGTTGCCAAAGATTCACTGCTTGCTTTGAATATTGAAGTCATAGGAGTTGTGGTATCAGCCTTCCTCTTCACACCTTTTTTTGTCTAGAAAAAGGTAAGATTTTGTAGTTTAAAATACATGCATCCAGAACAGTGAGAGAATGGTCAGCTTTGAGACTACACGAGAAAATCTAGACTGTCAAAACTTCTACAGGTAATGAAACTAGAAGAACTTGGTATATCCACAAGTTTACATGGAGTCTACAAGGCATTACAAGCCAATGCCAAGCTTAATCTGAAATGTATGGGAAAGAAAAGTAGGTTGGTTAAAAGCTACCCACAACCTATCAAGAAGACAGTAAGTTATAAGATACCCACAAGATGAATACCATGGGAAGAGAAAGTGACTTTATTTTAAACCTAGCAGAGGGATTTATGTACAAGATTGTCATTTATTTGTACCCTGGGTTGTATTGGGTTTAGAAGAAATGCATGTACTTTGCCATTATGGTCAAACTGTTCAGTGTAAGTGTGTAAAAACCCTCTTGGAAAGCCTGGTGCACATGCCTGTTCCTCATTGGAGGAGGATAAAGCTAATCCATTACAAGCCTATTTGATTGAAATTGTCGCTGTTCACATACAATTCATATAAAAATTTGCTTTTGTGGACTACAAACACCTCTCCCAGCTAGTTAAACATGCTATTTGGGGGAATCAAGTATTTGGTTTAAATTGGAAAAAAAAAAAAAAAAAAAAAAGGAAGTTAATAAAACTTAGAAAAAAGCTTTATTTTATTACTAAAGCCTTTATTTAGACCACAAGAACAATTTTAAATCAAGATGAAACCTGCAGAAGGACGAAAGAACTTCAAGAATGAACATCTTAATTTACTTTGTTTCTAAGAAAGAAACAGTCTTTAAACCATATTTAAAAGACTTAGCAAGCAGTTATCCCAGTTTCTGCATATTTCTGAAAATTAGTATTAGCCCTGTTATTTATCAGGGAATAAGCAATTTAAGTCCTCTAGATATCTTCTATCACAGTAGAAGTTTTGAAAAGACAATGCTATAAGCATGGCTACTTTGGTTTTGCTGTTATTACCTGGAGCAGTAATTTCAATACCTTTCTGAAGGTTATTTGAGACAACTTACTTTTGTTATAGGGACTGCAGCTGGCATTGAAGAAGTCAGCTGAGCTGCAGACAAAGGAGTTAGTGTAACCTGCTGTAGCTCTTGAGTCATCACTGGAGGCTGCTCACCACTGTCAGCTTGTTTCTGCATTGTGCTCTCTTTAGTTGAGGTTCTAGAGTTGGGCTGCTGAATTTCTGGTTATTTTAAAACAAAGTTTTAAGTTATGCTTTAAATACAACAGTTAATTTCTTTCATGATCATAGTGGACAGTTTTCAATAGAACTACACCCAAGCTATACAAAGGCATTATGTATAGCAACATTGTTGTCCTTCTCTACTTGCCCCATCAGCTAGATTATTGTGCCAGGTTATGGATACTTGGCTTCAAGAAAACCATGGATTAACTTCAGAATAGAGATTAAAGAGACATCGTAGAGACATCCTACTTCTAGTAATATTTTTCTAGCAGTGTTAAAAATTAGATGTTGAAGCAATCACTTTGTAGAAGTGAAATATTTTTCAGGGTAGTGAAGGAAATTACAAGAGCAATTAAAGACAGTCAGTGATGAGTAGTTGCAGCTGATCTCCTGGACTCTTAACTAAGCTTCCCAATATAGCTTGAAGTACCTACTACATAATTTTCTCCTAAGTTTGAGATGCCTTGACTGAATCTTTCTTCTTGTGGGCAAGAAGATTTCACCTGTGAAACTGTGCTATTACACTACCAGTGAAGTTGCCAATTCTGACTTCTCTCTCCCCTTTTCAAATATATTTAATTAGTAGAAAAAAGAACCTATGAAAATATTATGCCTTCACTGAATCTGCTAAAGCTTCATAGCACTGTTTCTCATCTGATATGTTCTGGGAGAGGTAGAAAGCATCATGACTACTCCAGGGCTGAGATGTGGAGTTAGAGGATTCCCTGTTCCCAGCTTTTGCTTTTTTAATATGTTAACAATTCAATATATAGCCCTTACCTTCTGATGACTTTCCTTTTCTCTTTCTTTTGTTGGGAATCAGTAGTCTTTCTTCTGGTGGCATTTGTGCTATTTTCTGCATAAACACTTTCTCTAGTTCTTGGGCCATAAACACAATGTCATCACCTGGCTGCAAAATACAGTTGGTAACATTCTGAGTGCAGAAGTTGCAATAAAGTGCTACCTCTTCAACTAACCATAGTCTGTATTGACCAGACTGAAGCAAGCCACCAGTACCAGAGAGGTACTTATCATCCCTGCCCTCTAGCACTAATAGAAGTTGCTTTCATGATGAAATAATAGACCCTTTCCCTCACTGTCCCTGGGCACGGTGCTCCTTACCATATGTCCATATACTTCCCTTAGCAAAGGGAAAAGGGGGTAGAGCTGCAACTCTCTTTTTATTCCTGTGTTCTGAAGGAAGATGTTGAAGCTCAAAGATGATACTAAGGCACAGCCAACAAATATCCAAGCTCAGGCAGATGCTCATACTTCAAGGTAGGTTAGTTTAGATAAACTTAATGGAGTAGTGGAGCATAGCTCAGTATAGCTGGCCTTGAACTTGTTTAGCTCTTACATTGGGCCATTCAGGATCTGTGTAAACAATGCCTAGAAATTTTGCCAGAATACTTGTGCAGTAAAGACTATGCATTCAGTTGTTGTCACAGCAGGTTAGGCTTCACTTATGCTTTCAGTTAAACCTAGGAGCAAAGCCCTCCCCCTTTTCAAAGCAACTAGCATCAAAAAAAAAAAAAGACACTGACAAGGAGCATGCAGGTTGTAAGTACTGGCTGGTATTCAATCTCATTGGTTACTAGTAAGAGATGGTCATGTTTCACATACCTTGTTATATATATGGCAGTTCAAGAACATAGTTTTGAAGTCTTCAATGCATTCTGCTGCTTTTGCATAGTAATTATGTTCCAGACGCTTTTTAATTGTGCTCAGGTCCATAGGTTTCTTTATAATATTGTAGTAATCCTGTAGTTTTTGAAAGAGATAGTCACATATCAAATCTTTTAAGTATTAGGACATGAAGAATCTGACAGTTATGAAAGGTAAATTACAAGAGAAGAACTTCATTGTGTTGGATGGAATATTTTATTGAATGGAAATTTTGCACTGTAGTCATAGGTACCATAGAAGTGTTCAGGAACTCTTCACTTTCTATTTTCTCCTCACTCTTTCATGTAAGATCAAGAGTGTTCAAAACTCCAAAGAATTGTTTCCACAGGGTCCAGAGCTATACTTGTAGTAGTACTTATGAAAAGTATATACGCAATATCTTAAGGCCATTTACTTGAAGTAGCACTCCAACTTACAGAGTAGGGAAAAAAAATAATCTAAAAGACATACAATGACTTAGTTGCTGACAAAAATGGAAAAGCAGCCAAGTTTTCACTGTCGCTTATCAAATGCTATCTACTGGGTCATATTGCCTCTGCTCTCAGGTATAGTCTTGCAAGGATGCAAGAAGACTGAAATGCAATAGGAACGTGAACTATTGTGTTTGTGTCAGCAGCACTGCTACAAGCCTGTAGTTAAGATTATGAAGCCAATTCTTAACACTGTATTTAAGAAATCAGGATAGGAATATCACCACTAAACATGCATACATATGGCAGTTGTGTAAAGCAACTATTAAACAAGGCTTCTGAAGGTATTCTAACAATTTGTTTCAGTGAAATTAGAAAGCTAAATACATCGTGGCACAGACTTGGAGTTTACCAAAGCAATGACAGGAAAACTTAAATAATGCAACTAATAACCATCATCAATTCTGCATTTTCTAACAAGAATAAAGGCAAATGAGTCAAATGCCTTCACCATCCTTGCCATGAAGCCAGAGTTTTGCTTGTTGTATCAAGTGAACTAATTCATACTTTCAGAACACAAACTTCTGGCTTAGAAATCCAGAGAGGCAGAACAGGCCTGAGGCCAGCTGCATTTGTTGCCACAATTCTGATTGAATTACCTCTAACCATAAGTGGCAGTTCCTTCCAAGAAGGAAAAAAGGTAAGATAACAAAGTCACCTTGCTTTCAGACAAACTGACCAAATTAGTTTCTCATAAGAAACAGTTGCAGGTAAAGGCTTTTGTTTGCCTAAACAGAACCAATAATTTAGTAGAATTAGTCTTGGAGATTTGAGAGATGTAAATACATTTCATTAAGCTGGAAAATAAAGAATTGAAGTAACCATGCCATGGTTTTATTTCATAAATTTCTACTCATTTAGCAAAAGCAGTACCTTCCAGGCTATTTGATAATTGACACAGTAGCATTTCACTGTCTTCATTTGACAGAAAAAGATGGGGGTGATCCAAAAATGGAGTCTAAGTATATCTAGCTTGTCACAAGACATTCTGTGCTGTCCAGGAATGTGTTAAGTCCTGCTTTTGTACCTGGCAAAGTCACAGGGCAATACAGAACAGGGACAGGAATTTAAACATGACCTTACATTTCCAAGAAGAATGTTCTACCACTGTAGTATGATTATACCATATCTCCTTTTTCTTCCCCATTTTTGCAGTCATTTAATTCCTTTAGAAGCTTTAGGGCAAGATCTCCAAGTCACTTTGAACTGTAATTACTTCTACACATCAAACTGAATCTAAATTTGCCTGTTTATCTTAGGATCAATCAGATCTGCTGTTCCATCATAAAAGTATTTACCATGTAAAGAGGTTGGCCACTTCCATTAAGAATAAAGAGTGAAAGAAAAATACTCATTATAAACAGCATTAAGAAATATGACTAAACCAGTACTTTATTAAGAAGCTCCAAAAGATCCATTTAAGTGCTGTTCATGTTTCTTACAGAAATACCGATTTGCAACAGTCTCAGAAGGGAAAAGGAGCAAAGATGCAGCATCTGGTATGAATCAGAGAGAAAGTAGTTTTCTACTGGAAGTTCTTGGAGTAATTAAAACAGTTCACATGTTACAGTAGTCTTCCATAATCTGGTGTATCATGAAAAAAGTTAAGCTAATTCACAAGTCTTGGAGTATTAGTATGTGAAATATTACATTTCCAAATTGGTTCTTACAGGAAGATTCAGTGCTGCTGCATCTACAGGCTGATGAAATGGCCAGGAAAAGTTGTGTCTCCACATGGCTTTCATGACCACTCTCTGTAAGTACTGCAATTGATTTGTTTGACAACCACCATTTTTATTGTTTATATATTCTGGTGGAGGAGGGTTAACAATTTTGGAACATTGCTGGCTTGGAAGAGACATCTTCAGCAAGGATGTATATCCACTTGTTTCAAGATCTTCATTATACATCTAACCTGTGGGTGGAAAAAAAAGAATACTATTCAGTAAAGATATCTAGACCTAATTCTCTTAGCAAAGTATCAGTACTGTAGTCACAGGCATGTCCTCAGTTTAACCAAGGCACTTTTTTTTCACATTGCTTAGTTAGATGCGCTGAACTACTAAGTTCAGTTCTTTAGGTTATAAACAGCTATATTTGAAGAGGCTTGAAGAAACACGAGACACGTAAGGTCTCCCTAGAAACACACTTCCTCATTCAGGTTCATCTACTGAAGTCCAGAAAGATATTCTCTACCTCCCCCACCTCCACAGATAGTCTTATAGGAAGACATTTGACCTAAAAATAAACAGCATTACACTGCACTGTCTCACCTAGCAAAAAGCAGCTACAGCTATGTACTTCCTTACTCATGTGTCTCCACGAAGTCACCTCACAGAAGTCATGCAGCCACCAACACTATGTTTTAGCTTAGAAGTGCATTTTCTAACAGTGGTTTTCAGGTTTGCACAAACACACAACTGCATTTTCTGCCAGTGTGCATCAGCTTTGTTACATACAATCATGAAATGTTCATTTTCCCCCATCCCATTTTGAATCAATTAAAGAGTACTTCAAGGAAAAGCTGTGGTAATTTGCATTTGTCTAGCATATATTGCTGCACTGGAGTAGAACACATAGGTACTTTGGCATGGCAGAGAGACTGTGGTTTGGAATGTATAACATCAGCACTAAGCTAGGCAAGACCTTCACCAAGCACAATTACAGAATATCCTGTCTTGACCCACCTTCTTAGGTCATTATTGAGTTCTAAACACTCAGATGATGGTTCTACTTCCTTCACTCCATTAAGAGAGAAAAAGCCACATTCCTCATTTTCACATTTTCCCCATCCCTAGAACTTTTTAAGACCAGGTTGGATGGGGCTTTGAGCAACCTGGTCTAGCAGGAGGTGTCCCTGCCCACAGCAAGGGGGTTTGGAATTAAGATAATCCTTAAGGCCTCTTCCAACCCAAACCATTCTATGATAAGTTCCTCATTTTACCCATATAACAGTTGCTTTTTATGCATTCATCAGATCAAACTTTATTCTCTAGTTGTCCTGCTTTTTCCTTAAAAAAAGTCTAGTAGCCTGCTTTTGGTTAGTATACATAGTATTTCATGACAATTTTAGAAAAGGTCATAAGTAGCTGGATAGTTACTGTAACTACCATGCTACAAGAACAGTATTTGTCCCACTCTGACAATTGTAAGATCCCATGAGACATTACATATCACACATTTTCATTTTTGTTCTTATTCCTGCATTCAAAAGCAAGCTTATTTCAAAGCCCTAAAAGCTAAAGAGCTTTGTTCCCCCCCCCCCCGCAACACACATGTTCAGTCTAGTCATTAACACAGATGTCTTTCATCAAACAGTACTGCTATCAAAGTAAAAGGATTTCCTTAAATAAAGAGAGCATATACAACCAGTCTTTAAAGCTAGGAACAGTTCTGGGCTGTGAGATACACTTGTGTAGACAACAGTAATAAATTTACTACAAGATCACCTCTTTTTGAGGTTCACAATGCAGAAGGTTTCAAGACTGTTACTTTTCAGAACACAATTTCACTTGAGAGAGCTTTACTAGTTTGGGCTTAAAGTTTTAGTTTCAAGTCATAAATCACAAATGATGTTAATTTCAAGTTTGAAAGTAGTCACATTGCATAGTCTGCCTGTTCTGATGAGACTAAACCTAGAACTCTAAAGCAGATTTCAACAGAGCCAAGGGGAACCTATTTTTATGGAATAAGATATTGAAGTATACGCAAAAGAGTTTGTAGTCTACAGATGAAGATTGCCCGCCTTGTGCTTAAGAGTATGTTAACTCCGAAGTTAAGCTTTTCAATGCTGCTTGGTTGTGCAAGTCTAGTTGATACAGTAGTACATATTAGAGTGTGATGGACTAGGGAAAGTCTCCTTTTGAATTCAGGTGTGATTTACAGCCTGCTTTTTTTCCCCCCGTTCTCATTCATTTCTTCCTGAAAGACTTAGAAACACCATAACTTGCAACACCTTACCTTTAAATACTGAGGTCCCAGTTACCTTATAGAAGTTCAGTTTTCATCTGCTAACTACTGGTGCTGAGGCACTGACAATATAGCACAAAAGCATAGCATCTTTTATAGTTGTCAGTTCTGCAGAGTCTTATTTTCTCTTAGGAGAGGCTGATAGACTAACCTGGTCTGACCACTAATTGCATGCTTTCAAATGGAGATGCCCTTAGCTACCCAGAGAGAACCCAGCTAGGTGAGGCATCAAGAACAGCTTTACTGGCATTGTCCCTGTAGTTAGGGCTAAGCCCTCCCTCCCAGCACAAACCAGTAGCAAGGTCACTATGATACCTTCTAAAGATGCAGCTCCAAGTTTAAGGCATCAATCCTACTCTCACTCTGCACAAGCAACACTCATTCATTCTCTGGAATTTGCTGCACACACACTGAGTGTTCATGTGCCTCAGAAAATAGCAACATCCACAGAATAGATAAAAGTGACATTGGCATTTTTATTACCAACTACCCAGTCTTGGAACTTGTATGTCTTCTTCAGATGGAGACATAAAAATAGGTAACAGTATCCAAAACAAGAGAGGGTTAGAACTTAATAGGCAGTTTTATGAAGAACTTCCAAATTAGTCTGGAAGGCCAATTAAATTCCAAATACCAAGTTCTTTCATCTAATCAAGGTCTTTCTTACTCTAGCAAGAGGGAAAGAACAAAAAATAAGGGAATAAGAGTTGCAGAAGCAGTAACATCCTCATCCACTCCAGCACTATAGACATAGAGAGGTTTTACACCAACATGCACAAAGAACTAAGCGGTGTCCTCCCCTCACAACCCAATATACACTTCACATGTAAAGCACATATACACACTCCCCCAAACGTATGGCTGCATCCCACCCCCAAAAAGCTGCTTTGAATATAAACTATTTATACTGCCATGTCACCTCTCCCACAAGGAAGAGCTTACAATTTAAAACAAGCTGAAGGGCTTGAGTTGAACTCCAGATAAGCGTACATGTAGTTTGTACTCCCATGCATTATACTAAATAACTATCCTTTCCATCAATCTATATATCTCAGCTTATAAAAATCCAGGCACACAGGGTCTAGATTTAACCAGTCTATTGGAAGAATTAGGAAAAGTTCTGAGGCAGCTTTGAGAGCCCCACAACCCAGCCAAGTCAGTTGTCCCCTATATTCATCTGTTAGGCCACACTATCATTTTCTCCAGATACTTTCTGCTAAAAGCACATTTTATGATATAAAGTGCAAGTTGTTCACCCTCCCACCTGAAGCACAGAGGCTAGAAATTGGAGATAGAAAAGGAAATACTGCAATTTGAATTTTTTTTTTTTAAATAGACTTCTATGCTATGCTTTTTAAGAAGAAGATATTTGTTTTCTGATAGCTTTCTGAGTATTAGCTAACTTGTTGAAAAAGACTACTCCCTTTTGTTAAAGTTCAGCCTTATATTTACTCAAGTTCAACCTATATATCTCAACATAATCAAGAATAGCAACTCAAAGAAGCACTAGACTGTGTCTACGTTCTTTATGAAGGATATTATCAGGTTCTATATGCTAGGAACATTTCATCCTTGAGAGCTTTTTTAACAGCTTTTTGTTAAATTGATAATTAGTCATTGCATTTTTAAAAAACAAATATTGGAAAAACCCTCCTATATTGACTTACTGAGGCCACCCAGAGACAAGTCTAGCCTACTTTAAGTACCGTAACACCTTCTTTCAGAGAAACAGTTATCCTCTTACAACTGCCCATAAAGCACTATTTCATTACCTTTAGAACCTCTCCTGGGAAACTTCAAAGGAACATTAACTGTAGAGACAAGCCATTTAAATATTAGATCCACAAAAACCATTGATTCACAGCTCCTACCATAACAAGTCCATTTTTACCAGCTTCAAATAACTCAAAATTAAGTAACTACCCTCAAAAGAGATCAGACATCCTTTTTACCTTGGTTTTAAGGAACACCAAACTTCACTTCCTTTCCATCTAAGGGGAAAAGAAAGAACGCAGCTTCAGAAGAAGGAACAGAGAAGCCTTTATAATCTATTCACCTTGTTTTGCTCCTCAGCATTAACACAGCTGCATACCTACAACTCTACCTAAGATTTGCCCTATGAGCAGTTATAATTGGGAGGCTGTCAGTAGAAGGTGGGAACAGCTGTTAAGGCCTAAGACACACCAAATGGCTATTTATGCCAGACCTACTCACTTGCTAGTTAATTAATAAAACAAGGTGGAAGGATGTAAAAATATGAGTGATTCTACTTAGGCTGGTTTTGGTTTGATTTTCTAATCTTAGCTTTAAAGTTTAAAGCTTAAAGATAATGCATAACACTAATGTTTTATGTCAGTTATTCTGAATTATACTGGGTTATGGTATAAGCGATGCATAAATACTGTATCTTGTTAAACATTCTACAGCGTTCACTCCTTCTTTGGCTATTCAGTTCCATTACTTAATTTAGAAAACAAATATATTTAGTAAATGCTGCTGTAGGATAGAAATAAGGATCAGGGTGTTCCCTAATACACTCAGCTTGTTGTCTTTAAAGCTACAAAGACCTGCAATTTAGCCACCTTGAATTTTGGTTATTTGTTAAACTTTTGTTGCTCTCAATACACCTAAAAACTTCAGCACTGACATGCTGTAGTACAAAGTTGCACTGCAAAACCAGATTTGTATTGGCTATGTTGCTTTATGCAGTTGTGTTTGTCAACTGCAAATGTTTTTATTTATTTATTTATTTTTTTAATTATTATTATTATTTTTTTTTCCCCTAGCAAGATGTCCTGGTGACTGGGATAAACTTTGGTAGACTTCTTTTTGTTTCTGGCAAAAGTCTGAAGTGTTGCTGTTGGATCTAAAATATCTAGGTAGATCCAGCAAGTGCTAAGAGTTCTGACTCAGGCAGCCCGATCTGTTAGGAGCAGATGGATGAAGTTGTCGGGGAAGCAGAAAACAGCTGCTGCTTCTGGCACCTCTGCTGAGCTGGGAGTAGGTGATGTGAAGTTTATTCTTTACAGGTGACAGGAAAGGGATATTTTTACCGGGATGGAAATGATCCTGTATTTAAAGCAAAGCAGACTTCTTTTATGCAGGTTTGGTAGAAATCTTTCTCAATGAATGGAACTAAGGAATAAGAGGTGTCCTGTATAGGTAATGTTCTAGGTTTGTTGAACTGAGCAATGTTTTTATTTGAATGGAAGACTTTATTCTTTTATGGGGAGTGTGAGGCTTTCTTACTATTGATGGAGCTGGGCAGGGAGGATACTGACAAAAATCACAGTTGTGGTAAAAGAAGAGAATCTGTTGCCCATTAAATGTTCTTATTTGCTGTCTTACTTAAATTTTTCCCTTTAATTTTTAGCTTGTCATTGCTTAATCTTCTTTGACTCTGTTCTATAAGAGATTGTAGGCTGTTGGCTTTGTTAGTCTGTGCTGTGAATGGGGAAACACTGCTTGAAAACCAAGTTGGTTTGGTTTGTTATCATCTCAGTGTTGTTTTTTTTTTTTTAAACTCAGCTTCCTGTCTTTGAAGTGTATCTGAAGTTAAAATAAGCTGAAAAAAAAGTGAATTATAATAACTTTTGTTTCAGTATGATATTTGGGGGGAAAAAAAGCCACGTGCAAAAATCTTGTAGTATCCCTTGCTGGCTCTTTAGTATTAGTGCTTGCTACAAGCTCTGATTCTGGCTTTTTGCAACTGTTTGGTAGGTGGCTGCTGACAGTGCTTTCAGCAATTCATCCAAAAGTAGAGAGAAGAGGACAACAAAAGAGTGGAAAGAGGTGGTCACCTTCTTGCCTTTGTCCTTCCTCAGTATGTATTATTTCTGAAACAGTCAGTGTTATCCGTTCAGGTGGGAGATTAGAATAACATTCCTGAACTTGTTCCAGGCAATTAATTTTTATAGGGCTGATGGAATGGCTGAGATGGAGTGGTATTTCAATGGCAGGCTTCTTGACAGTTTTCCTTTTCTGCAGTGGGTTAGACTGCATCTTTGTGAAGATATGTTATTCAGCAAAGACTTCGAATTGTTTCTGTCTGGAAGACTGCAAGACAATGTCTAAGTTAGTGGCCTGAGACTCTGTAGACCTGGTGTGTATCATGGGGGAAACAGATTGGTGACTGTAAATTGGGTATTGTATGTGAAGTGATTCAGTTAATCAGAGTATCAAATCAAGTCTCACTGATTATTCATAAACTTCTACAAACATGCAGAATATCTGTTATAAGTGGGATCTGACCACTCATCTGATCAAGGACATCTGAAGTTCTAATGAGTAGAACAGGGAGTTTTAAATCCTTGCTAAGGGGATGAGATACAACATTGTTGGAGATAATTAACCTAGTGCAATAGGGAGCTATTATTTCTTCTAATCTTTAAATCAAACATGGCATCTTACTAAAGGGAATGTTTTTCAATTTCTGTTTATCATGTTAGTTGATATCTTACAAATTCTGTATCTTCTGGTGGAAATTTCTATTACGGATAGCCGTTTATCCCTTAATCAAGATGAACTCTTCCAAATTTTAAATATCTATGTAAAAATTGTTTAGCGGCGATAAGCAATACTCATTGCATAATAGGTCATTATGTTTTGACAACCAAGGTTCAGAAATGAGGGGATGGAGTGTGACCAAAAAGAAACTTATGCACCCAGCTTGAGCTAACAAGGAATTTTTTAATTTTAATTTTTATTTTTTAAATTAACTGTGACTGGAAAGGACATCTTGGCTCACTGACTTGAATCTCCTCTTGCCACCAGGAACTATGTCCTATATTCCTTGTAAAAAGTTTAATGTGTGTGTTAAGAATAGATGGATTTTCAGCCCCTACTCCTTAGCATCTGTAACCACACAATTATTTCATTGATTAACCCATATCTTTCATGTGAAATCATACTTCAAGTATCGTTTCTGAAGTTGCAATGGTATATGTCCTCTTGTAGAAACTCTCCTTTATGAAAACCTTTACCTGTAACTGATACACCTTTACTATATTTCACTTGGAAGAGATAAATGCAATCTTGTCTTTGGAAATAGCCGCAGCTCCTTATTTCTAGATCCAGCAGCAAAAGGCTAAGCAAAACATTTATTGAGTGTATGCATTATATGGTTTTGATACTGAATCCGCAACCAACCTGAGACTGAGAAAGGAAAGGTCACTGGCTGAAGAAGAGTTTAATAGGAAGAAGGTGTCAAGAAATCAGCCTTTGTGGATGTAGGGTAGCAATTGTAATGGCATGTGGATGAAGTTTTTTGTTTAAGAACTAGTCTTATTTTGAGTCATGGAGTTTATCTTGTTTTTATGCAGTCTGTGAAAATGTGATGCAACAATTTAAAACACTGAAACCTTTGATAAAGAAAGTAATACGCTTGGTCAGAATTAAGTTCTTAGAATTTGATCTTATTCTTTACAGTAGAATTAAAATACCCCCCCCCCCCAAAAAAAAAAAAAAAAAAAAAAAAAGCTGTATTTTAATGCATTTCAGTAATATTGTCTCTGGAACAGTGTTGAACAAGGGCAAGTGTTTTGCATAATTACATGGGCTGTGGGAATAACTAAGACAAGATCTCTTATAAATCAGATTCCTAACTGTTAATTCCTTCTCTCTCTCCCCCTTCCTCTCCACCTGCATTGATATATGCTTGCTTTGTGTTTCTGGCTGTTACGCTGAGACTGTTGAATCAGCTTTGTAACCTGCAAAATTGAAACCTTGTGAATGAACACTTTATTTTAATTTATTAAAATTGAATGGTATTTCCCCAAAGTACTCACTTAGAGCATGTTAATTTTGTTGTCTTAGTGAATATTTAAAGCACTGTGCTCCACAGTGTGAATGCTGTGACAACACACATAATTATGCAAGTAACAAATATTTCAGAAACCATGGGAAATGGAGAAAGGGGGACTGAAGCTCCCTACAGTCTAAATGTAATTATAGTAAACTCTGGATCATAGCAAGATATAAACACTGAAGTTGATGACTAGTGCTTTAATTTATAGGTCAAATTTGGCTCTCAGATACTACTGTAAATTTGGAATAACTCTGCTAACTTCAACAGAACTGTCTTAGATTTAGAACAGAATAGTTCAGTTGGAAGGGACATGCAAACATCAAAGTTCGACTGCCTGACTGCTTCAGGGCTAACCAAAAGGTAATGCATGCTACTGAGGACACTGTCCAAATGCCCCTTGAACGCTGAGAGGCAGGGAGCATCTACCACCTCTCTAGGAAACTTTTTCCAGTGTCTGACCACTCTCATGGAAAAGAATTTTTCCCTAATATCCAGTCTGAACCTCCCCTGGCGCAGCTTTGTGCTGTTCCCACATGTCCTGTCACTGGTTCCCAGGGAGCAGAGGCCAGCACCTCCCCCTGGACTTCCCTTCCTCAGGAGCTATAGAGGGCAATGAGGTTTCCTCTCAGCCTCCTCTTCAGACGAGGCAAGCCAAATGTCCTCAGCCTCCCCTCATAGACTGTGTCCCCCAGCCCTTTCACCAGCTTTGTTGCCCTCATTTGGATGTGTTTATCTTAATATCCTTTTCATATTGTGGAGCCCAGAACTGCACACAATATCTAAGGTGAGGTTTCTCTAATGATCATTTCCCTATGCTCTTCATTTCTCTCATTGAATCACTTTTGCCATTTATTTATAAAACTGCATACATCCAAGAGTCTATGCCAGCATGCCCAAGTTGGGTGGTTTAACCCCAGCAGGCAGCTCAGCACCACTCAGCCACTGCTTGCTCTTCCCAGGTGGGATGGGGGAGAGAAGCAGAAAGGTAAAAGTGAAACAACTCATGGGTTGAGATTAAAAGAGTTCACTAGGTAAAGCAAAAGCCACATGTCTTAGCCAAGCAAAACCAGGAACTCCTTCACTATATTCCATCGGCAGGCAGCCACTCCCAGGAATTCAGGGCTCATCACGTGTAACATTTTCTTGGGAAGACCAAGGCCATCACCCCAAACATCCCTCTTTCCTCTTCCTTTACCCCAGCTGTTATTGCTGAGCATGATGCATGTGGTAGGGAATACCTCTTTGGTCCTTTGGGGTCAGCTGTTCTGGCTGTGTCCCCTTGTGGCTTCTTGTGCACCTCCAGCCTCCTCGCTGGCAGGGCAGCAAGAAGAGCAGAAAAGTCCTGGGCTCTGTACAAGACCTGCTCTGCAACAGCTAAAACACTGGTGTGTTATCACCACTGTTTTCTTCAAAAATCCAAAACACAGCATTGTGTGAGCCACTAGGAAGAAAATTAACTCTATCCTAGCCAAAACCCCAATACCATGAAAGTTGTACTACAGTAAAAAAAGAATTCATCCATTCTAGAAAGCAACCCTGTTCCCACTTACTGCTTTCCTGCCATTTAGAGTTGTCTCACTTGCTACAGGCATCTCACGCTTCATTAACTCAGCCTTCAACAAGTGTCTGACCAAGGAGTTATTGCAGAATGATCTTGACTTGGACCATATCATCTATTATGAGCTGATGGAGATGGCAACTCTCTGTTTCTCTCCCTGAAAATTAATTTCTAAACTCTTTCATTACAGGTGAGTCAATTGCTTCTGACACTCAGCCAGTGAGATGCTCCTTGTACTCCTGCTGCTGGTCTCTCTCTACCAGCCTGCAGATGAGCAATCTCTTTTGCCTTGAGATTTCTTTTGGCATTTTATCTTCTCACCCAAAACAATTGTGTCATCCAGCTGCTTTGTTTTGCTGTTCATTTGGCTTTACTGTTCATTGGGTTGGTAACGGATATCTGCTTGCTCCTTATATCTTCCTAGTTCTGCCTTTTCCCTTGTTCCCCTCACTGGTTACACTTACATTCTCAATCATTTCTGCATGGTCAGGTCCTCACTTCCAATGGCCGTCTTGGTTCTGTTCTGTCAATAGTGTCAGAAAGCTGCACAGAGGGTGTATCTGTATGTGGATCTGGGGGCTATCCTGTGCTGGGACAGAGGACTGCCCACTAGAAGTTGGAAGCTGGAGCAGCAACTTTCTCAGAGAACCCTTTTTTCCACCTTTTTTTTTTTTTTTTTTTTTTTTTTTTTTTTTTTTCTTCTTCTTCTTTCAACTCACATACCCGTGCCTCTAGTGTCAAGGTCGATTTTCTATTGACCATTTCCATTTTTCCATTTTCTCATGTCCTCTCCATGGTTGTGTAGGTAAAAACATAGGGTGGCACGGGGTGTATACCCTCTCTATTGTCCTCCTTGCACAGTAGGATGTCCTAATAGCTGAGACACTGGTTTGTACAGGTGGGGAGGAAGATAAATATTTACGTCTTTGAGCTCTTATCCTTTCCAGTCCTAGCTCATTTCACCAGGTACCCCTTAGAAACCCCTAGCAAATTGCTAACTGTGCGTTTCGCGATTGTGCCCAGTATCCTGCGCTGTTGCTATATTCTACCAGTAGATGTCAGCTCGGAACTGGTGAAAGTTTATTCCATTTGTTTCAAGGTAATTAAAAGTACTGGTTCACTGGCTTGGACCTTGACTTTTTTTACATCACATTGCTTGTTCAGCATGCAAGGCAAGATGTCAGTATTCAGAAATTCAGCATATGACCAATGTGATGTTTGAATGCTTTGTAACATCTGTAACAACAGAGAGAGAGTTCAGACAATGTGTGATTAAAAAAAGAAAATCAGTTACTCTGTGTGTTAATGAACTTTAAGGAAAGATTTTCAAAATCAGATTCTAGTTCCAAATCACCAGACTTCTAGATGAAGTTAATAGCCAGGACAGTAGGAACCACTGAGATGCAGAGTGAGGGAGAAATTAGTGACAGCCTCTGTGCTGCCAGACACAGACTTACCATGGCATTAGTAGTCTCTGCCCCAGGAAACTGGGCACTTATGTGAGAAAATGTGAAAGGGTGATATGCTTGTTCTATGCCACTCTGTTGGTATTTTCCCCCTTGGAATTATAGGGCTACTTGCAGCTTGTATATGTCTCTGGAATATCATCTGAGAGGGGAAAAAATTGACCTTTGGTGTAGTGTGGCACTGTATGTGCATCTACAAGCTGGAACAGGCAGAATTATATTTCTCTTTGTATTGTGGAGACAGGTGCTGTAGTGCTGTCTCTGCTTGCCTTATAGCATTTGCCCTCCCATGCATAAAGACTTACTCCCGTGCTTCTGGGACAAGTTCAGTGTGTTCCTGTGTTTTGCGAACCAGCATGTACAAGACAGTCAGTCTTAAAATTCAGAAACTCCTTCTTTGGGGATAGAGGCATACCAATGGTATATTCCCACACTTTTAATGCTGCTATAGCTATTTCTCCTGAGGATTTCTGAAAGCATACCCCAGAGATCTTAGTGCCTCAGCAACCGGAGCTATGCTGAGAGTTGATCTGTCATACACTGGGAGAGAGCTTGCTGTGCCCTTTGAGGCAGTGATTTTAGTCCGTTGTCACATTTAACTAAGGCTCTTCCTATTCTGTGTTTTCCTGAGCTTTGTCTGTTCAAATCTGTGTTTGATGAGTGGATTGATTGCTCCTGCTTGCAGGCAAGTTGCTTATGCTGTGGAGCAGATGTTTGGTGAAATCAGTGGCATTCAGAATAGTTTTTTTCCTGCTATGTGGAAGGTACAGAACATGGAGGATGAGGTCACAGACTTAGCAGGTGCAATGAGTTCTGCAGTTAGTGTGCAGTTTGTGGACGGACGGAAGCCATGTTGTTGTATATGCTTCACAGAACCAACAGTGGGACATGAAGATAAGAAATAATAGATTGTTTTCAGAGATTAGACCTTCTGAATTGGTAAGTACCGTACAGATGGTATACCTGCTCCCACTTGGTCCTCTAAAAAGAAAAGTATATCAGGTCCAAGAGAGCTTTATTATATTTTTTCCAAGGGAGTTCCTTATTTTTGTAGACTATGGCCTAGCTCAATGTCCATTTGTGAATGCCAGTATACTATATTGAGGAAAGTCACACAGCACCAATGTTTTTAGGAGACCAAGTGCCTATTTGCTGGAAAAAAAAAAATTAAACAATTCAATTTGGATACCAGTGTGGTCAGGATCACGAATTAGATTGAGACTTGACAGAAATCTGCACCTGTAGGTACAGAGGTGTTTTCCTGCAGGGTATGGTAAGGAGTCAGCTTTTTTACAGAGCTGATGTGGGTAACCAAAAACTCTCCCTTCATTACTGGGACTTTGATCAAGGCAGGTGGGAGAACTAAGAGATGCCCTGCATACACTAGTGACAGAGGATTAGAATTTCTGAGGGAGGCTATTGTGGTTTGAAAAAATGTGATCATTTTAAAATTAGAATTTACAGCCATAAATTAATTTATTACAGACTTGATGGGATTATAAGCTTAGTGAGATTTTTCAGGTGTTAAGTGACCATATGTCTTGTAAGCTTATTATGGCTTTAGGTCTTATGTGATCACAATATGTGCACCTTTAATAAAGCTTAGTAATCTGCTCATTGGCTTTTCTGCATGTGCAGAATCCAGGTAGCAATGTATTTTAAAAGCAAACCAAATTATTAACTAACCAGTTAGAGCCAAGCCCTTTTAAAGTCACTAGCTGCATGTACATATAAAGGTAAAATAACTCCCGTGCAGCATGAATTAAAATGATCTATATGTTTATGTGCTCAAAATATCTAAAATCAGTAATGGCTATCTGCAGAGCTCTTCCTTTTGCTTGGCAGAACTTCCTCCTTCATTGAACATTCCTTCCTCTGTGCATTTCAACAGCAGCCCTTGCTAGTGGTGTCTACAGGCACGTTATATTAACAGCAGTTTAATAACGTTAGAATTTGGCCTAGGAGAGCCTGTTACCAGTGCTGGTTCTAACTTTGCTTCAGGCCAGAGAAGGCCTGGACAGTATAACTGTTTCTAAAATACCATAATGGAAAACAGGAACTAATATCTGAGGCCAGAGGGAATGTTCCACCTCCCTGTGCCAAGGAGCCTGTGAAGTGAGCAGCGCAGTCCTTGTGAGATTGCCCTCTCCAGAAATCAGATAGACTGTTACTGCTCTTGCTTTATAGAGTATTTATTAGAGGAGAAATGATAACACAGTGCTGACCTGGGATGCAGATGCTTACTAGCAGAATGTGTTGTTCCACTTCACCCTCTTAGCTGCACTCTGCAAATAAATGAGGAAGGATAAGCAGCATGGATGTATAGCTGTACACAGCCCTATTCTCATAATCCGTGCTGCTTCGTAACATTCCTTGGCTGACCAGAAATGTTTTTCACTGTATCAGTGTGGTGATATGTGATTTCTGCATGGGGTGAGGTGCCCTGTAAACTGAAACCACAGACCTAAGCGAGGGTGTGTGGAACCTCATGCAGGAGAAGAAAGGTCCTTGCTGTGAGTCCTGTTCCTGCCCCTACACTGTCCAAACTCCTGTGTGTCCTTGGCTGCTCTCCGAAGCTAAGGCAGTGCCAACTTCAAAGGTGGCAAAGGGGGTCAGAGTACTTGGGCTGGGACTGCAGCCTGTGTACTGATATTTCTGATCCAGCTCTGAGAGGGAATTTCTGTAGCTGGAAATGGCAGGGGATGCATGGAGAGGCATATTTCTGGTTGTGAGCGGGGGAGTTGTGGCTAAATCCTGGACTTCAGGGTGCTTGGACAATGAATTCCAAGCAGAGAAAAGGGAAGAGGGCTTCGGTACAATTTTTAACTGATGTTAAGTTAGATGTTTGCTCAGTAATGTGATATAATAACATTTAGACAAATATGGATGGACTAACTCCTCCACAGAGAGTGTGCAGTGGCTTCTGTATTGTCCTCTGAAACTTGCAGTTGGTCTTCCAGCATGGAATTGCACTGTGCATGTCTGTTTTTCTTCATGAGGGGGGTCAAGATATGTTAAAATAATCTTTTAAAACAAAAAAAAAATAAAATGTTGAGGCTTTGTGGGGGAGAAGGAAGCTGAAGGCCAGTTGTAGATGGAAAAACTGTCAGTTTTTCTGAGACGGATTGCTGGCTGGAGCCTGTGTTTGGCTTAAAAAAGGGTAATACTATTTGTGCAAGACTGGGACAGCAGAGCGTATTTATTTAGTTTTTGTTTATTCCTATCCTTCTGAATTTCTAAACCTCTGTTTCAATATATTTAGAATTATATTTCACTTAAATATAAATATTTCACATTTACAAGACATTATATTTTGTATTATGCATTTTGATGTACTGTATATATGTAATGGTTACAGAAAAGGCACTATATGTGCATTACTGCTGTACCTTTATATTTATCTAAATGCCAAGATTAATCCAAGATGTGGTAATGTTTTGCCTTAGAGCAATTGTACCAATGAACCTTAACCCTGATTGTAAGAGACTTACTCTCTGTTCCTGTGACAGTTTGTTTATTCTTTACTTCAGGGCCTCTTTTGAGCTAAAACAGCCATTAAGAACAAATTGTTCTGGACAGCTTTTCTGCCTCTGAGTAACAAAAACTGTAACTTATTTTCATTTCTTCCTATATCTTTCTCAGGTGATTCCTGTAAACATAAATCCACAGTATTATCCATCTAGCACTGGAATATTCTAAATGTGGAACAATGATGCGACTCATTAACAGGGTGACTTTTTGGCTTTCTCTATTGGCAAGAATTGCTGCACGCAGTGTGACAAGCTCTGTTGTATTCAGTGATACCTCCATAGAGCACAATGTGTACAATGTCAGTATCAGAGGAAAAATATACATTCAGGTACTCTGTATATTTTTCAGTGGTTTGTGGAGGTACTTGTGCTGCGTGACTGGTAGGTAAATGACAGCCATATTGTAGAATAATGTTATGTGTGGACAGTTTAGTCCTAATATACATGTAAAACTCCATAATTCAATGGAAGGTCTGACTGCTCAGTATTTCTTCAAGTATTTGATTTATCCAGTTAATCAACTGTTCAAAAATTGTTGAAAATAATATTATCAAGCACTCCTTGATATTATGTCCCTGTATTAAGCAGGAAAAAATATTTTATTTTTTTACTTCATTATAAACAATTGCATTACTTGTGAAAAGGGTAAAAGAACAGAAATTAAAAATGATTGTCTGCTTGTAGTACAGTGGAGATATCAAGAGGAAAATAGAGCCCACTTCAACTACACTTAATAAGACTTGGATCAAACCTAAGATTTCTTGCATTACTTATGAGACACCACAGCTCTTGACTTCACTAATCAAGAATTAAAATTGAATAATTATGAGCCATATCTACTCACTAAAAAAAATAAAAAAATAACTTATGGGTAGATTCAATGTGGTAAAACTTGCCTTATTAGATCTTTTTTAATCAACCAAATACCTTACATTATTGCAGGTCCTCTATACTTTTTCTTCTTACAGAAGTAATGAAGTGGAGTCAAAGGTTGTTTTAGGAATATAAACCTGTTTTAAAATTTCATCTAAAATGAAAACAGAGCTAATCAGAGATGAAGGCAACAATCATTATTGGGCTAAAATCTCAGGCTGACAGTGTAAATAGACTTACAGTAGTATAATAAATAATCTACTACTCTTTTAGAATAATATTTTGCTAACTTTTGCAGCACAACTTAGAAATAAATAAATCTTTTGCATTTTCAGAGATTTTTCTTCCTGTATGTCCACAGAACAGAGACAGCAGTTATTTCCATAGTATGGCAAGTATTCTTGCTTTGTGTTTGCATATTCCTAACATAACTGAGACATTGCACTGTTTAGAATGAAGAAAAAGTATTATGCATGTACTGATTTATAAGTATAATGTTCATGTAATTGCTGATCTTGATAGAAGTATTTGTATTGTAAACTGTAACTTATGTCCCTATCTTGTCCTCTGTGATACTATTTACTAGAAATTATTATCTAGGAAAAATGAATAAATGAAAATCTTATTTAATTTTTCATATTGCATCTCATTAATTTTAAAGTGTAGCTGTAAATTCTATTAAAATGTGGTAATAATTGTGAACAAATTTATAGACAGTTGAATAGATTGAGGAGTTGAAGTGGAATCTCACAGAATACGAAAGATATTCTGTGACAGAACTACCTGCATTAATTATAAATTTTGAGAAGTCTTAGGTGTTGATGGAAGCAGTGAACAGGGATGGACTTAATTAGGGTTGCCACAGCAGTTTGTAGGTATGAGGGTTATGACAGTGTACAGAAGCTGAAACCAAGGAAATATTGCAGAATAAGCACCTGCTTATCAGCCGTGCTATCAAGAAAAATGAAACACTGAGAGAAGTCTCAGATTGGTTTCTTATGCAAAATCTGCTTGTCTTCAGGTAACATTGTCCTGTAATGATGGTCTAAGGACTTGAGCAGATTTTACAGCCTGAAGAAATCCTGTCTTGTCTGTATGACTTTACACAGAATATGTAAATTTCACAGGTGGTACTCAGCTGTAGTTTTCAGCAAAAATTAGGTAGGAACATAAATAATTCTAATATTTCATGAAATATGAATAAAGGCCTATTCAATACTTTCTTTTTGTGGAGACTCATGGGAAACCTAAATTGAATGGTGCTGCTGAAGCTCTTTTGAAGAAACATCCTTTTAAATTTTTAACATGCCACGTCCCTTTGCGTTAGTTTAAAATAGTTTTCAATTCTCTCAGTGTTCCCTTATGATTGAAAATTTTGTCAAACGCCAGTCCTCTTATGTGCAAAGTTTTCAAGAAGGGCAATTGCACTTGTCCTGAAATTATTAACTGTGCTGGAAACATTTCAATTCTCTGCATTGCTGTTTCTCGTTATTACAGAAGGAAGTGGCGCTCTAACTGTTTGGCAAAATGTTTTGCCCTGAAGTAGAGTTATAGAGATATTGCTAACTTGTCTATTTGACATCTCCAAACACAGAAAGCCCAAGAGCTGTTACTTGCTAGACATCCTGAATTCCCTGTATGTCCATCCATGCAAGTGGCTTTCCTTGCATCACATCACTGTACTGTAAAAGTAACTGGAATGGAAAAGACAGAGTAACTATCACGTAGGGTAGTAAGATCTGCTGCAACATCTTTCTTACCCAAAATTACAGCAGGCTACAGAATAATCAGTTTAGTCAGAAAAGTGAAAAAGCACAGGAAAGCTTTCAAATTGAGAGAGATGAAAATTTCTCATTGAGATAATTACATACCTTAGCTAAATAAGCTGAGCCATGATGCAACTATTCTTTTACAAAATAATAGCTCTTCCTGCTCTGACTCATCCACATTTGCTATTTGCTTTTTCTTGCAGAATATGGTGAAGATAATCATGAAACTGAAATGTTTTGCATTCAAAATTGAAAGGAAGCTTTTTTTTTTTTTTTTTTTTTTTTTTTTGATAATATGAATATTTTCCTTGGGCAAATCATTATTTCAGGATACTGTTTGTCTAGAGTTTAGTGGGATCTAGAGAAGAGTTAACAGTGATGAAAAGAAACAAAACCAAACGATCAAATTTGTCATACTGTTAAGTAAATAATCAAGCATTTTAGAAAAGATAGAAATTCTTTTGCTTCAGACTCTTGGAGACTAGAAAAATCTTTATCTGGGGTAGATGTTACCCAACTACTGCTTGCAAAGGTCCTTGAACTTTTTATGCAACAGCTATGGCCAAGGACAGAGCTCTGCACCAGCTGAACCACAGGTCTGGTCCAGTACAAGTTATTATTCCTCCATTCCCATGGCAATGATTCCCTCATGGTGTTGACCATGGTCCTTAGGGTGCCTTGACACCAGGAATCTGTGGATGGACATGTGTGAAGAAGGCGTTTTCCTAGTTTGTACCAGGTAACAGAAGTCCAGTTCAACTGTCTACAGTGCCCTAGCTTGTAAAGGAACCAGGAGAGCACTACTAGGTAGATCTTGGCATAGTTGCTTGGGACTGGAGAAAGGGAGTAGTGGACCATCTTCTGTTAGCCTCCTCTGTGGGTGTCTGGGAGACTCCAGGTGTGTCTTTTTTTTGCTTATCTGCTCCCTTACAGCAAACCTTGATGACAAGACAAAATTGGTGTTTCTGGGCACAGTCTACTGTCTTTCTGCTGGTAAAAATGCTGACTGGCATCCTAATGAAAATCTAACTGATGCAATCAAATTATCTCCTGTTGGTGACATGTGGTGACAGATCTTTTCTGTGTTGACACACACTGTGAACAATTTATTTTCATTTGTATAGGAAATATGTCACCTCTAGTGTACCCTTGCATCAAAGATACTATTAAGAGTTATCTGGTAATTAAGAACAAGCATGAAGATCAAATGATAACTTTAATTTATACAAATAATTTATATTTAACAGCTTCTATGAATGAAACTATCTGCAGCTGAAGCCTTGAAAGTGTTTTACAGTAAATAAGACATTCAGCATCTTAGTATTTACTGCTGAAGTATGACTAATTATATATTATGCTATTTACTGTGAAAGCTGGATGCACTTAAACTCTCCTAGATGTATATGAGCTGACCAACTTGGATGCATTTTCATTCTCTGTTTTTGGCAGTGATTTTATATATTCTAAACAAAAATTCCTGTCTTTTCACATTACTGTTGTATATCTGAATTCAAGTATCTCTTATAATATTGGGTGTGTTTTTACTTGCTCTATCATTGGCATTTCCAATAGTTGCGTGGTGGTGATTTGGAACCTAAATAAAGACATCTCTAAAGTATAATGGTAAAATCAGAAGAAAAATGGAGTGTGGTACTGCAAAATTTGGCCCCTTTTACACCCTTCACCCCTCCCTGCCTCCAGGGCTGAAGTTGGCTGAGCCACAACTAGTTTAGTTGAGAAGTTTGTTCACAGCCATATGCATGGGACTTTTATTCTGCATATGTTACAAATAATAGCTTTGGACTAATAGGAAGATCCTAGAATGTTACCCTGACATCTGTAAGTCATTATTAGAAGTTACATTCCTGGTCTGAGGATCTCTCCAGCTTTCCCCTCCTCCCATATCTCTGCTGGAAAAAAAAGCCAGCCCCTGTATGTTCCTATATCTCTTATAGTAGTTAAGAGGGATAATCCTCAGGTGGTAGAAGTCTTATCTCTCTCCTATCAACAGTGGCTTATCTACATGACAACTGCTGCAATAATAGGGGAGAGAAAAATAAATAAATAAATAAAAACAACTTTTGTGAGAGAAAATTATTTAGTGAACATATGTTTAAATGCTGAAGTTTGCAGGCTTTTAAATCTGGTGTGACCTGATTCAGCCACTCTTACTCAAGTCAAATAATGTACAAATCGTCCCAATGAGTAGAGCTAACAGGGCTGAGTGTTCAGCTGAGTAATGTGGAGTCCTACAAGAAACAAAAGGCAGCATCCTACAACAAAGTATGTACTTCTTGTCTTTGCTGATTTTGGCTTGATTCTTATCTTTGAGTGTTGATCTTTGGCTAGTATGTGTTTACTAGTACCAACAGGAGATCTGAGCTCGTGTAAACTGAAATCGTGAGTGGTTCCAACTTGCATCTCTCCAGGTAGATGACCTCATTAGGGCTTTAGTCAACACAAATAAAGTCACGATACAAACAATTTCATTAACTCAGAGTGGAACAATTTACAGACATACTGGTAAACACATCAGTAATTTGTTGAATTGAGTCTTGACAAAGATATGCACTGTAGATTAAGTTCCCTAAAAACTTGACAGGCAAAGATGGGTAAGTTGGTACCCTAAACCAGAGCATCAGAATAATCCATGCACTGTTCTAGCATGTAGAACAAACATGTTAATACTAAAAGTAGGAAAGTAAAGCCACTTTGTAATTTTTTTGGATGTGCATACAGAAAAGAGAGAGAAGAATGCAATCATAATATATTGCGATGAAAATATTTTGTGAAATTTCTCAAATTAGCTGATAGTTTTTTGCAAGCTCTCTTGTCGGACCCATAAATTAGATGAAAATGATTTTTGCTAATTTTATTAAATTGAATGGAAAAGTTTAATCTGACCAGTTTTAGTGTATGCAGAAAATGTGTGGTAGATGACTGCGAAAGACTTGCAGACAATTTCTATGTGCGATTGATTGTGTCTTTCTTTGTACCTACTAACATTAAAATCCAAGTGATAACACATTTCTACATCACATAGTTCATGAAAATATGATTAAATGTGCAGTTCTGCATGTGCAGTATCTGCATTTGTTGGCAGATGAAAGATCGGAGCAGATAGAGGTATTTCTCATTTAAATGGACATTTTTTTAATAACTAAGAAATAAGGTATCCTTTTACTGTACTTAGCTATATATACTTTGTTGTTTAAAATTTCCCTGACTGTATTAATAGTATAGCAAGCCTTCAACTAATATCATTTGTGGTGGGCGTGGGAGTGAAGACCTCATAGTTGGGTTTGGGAATATCTACCACGGGAAATCTCTTACAAAATAACTGTTACTTCATGCAGTGTGGTCCATTCCAAATGCTAACAATTTACTCTTCAGATATTTTTCATGAGCCTTGCAGATAAGATATCTCTGTGGGGATTGATCTAGCTGCATTCAGACAACTAAGCTTTCACCAGAGATGGGGAAATCACCCCACCGTTCTTTCAATTTGGTGGTAGAATATCAACGAGGGAAGTGTTAGTCTCTGGAGCTTCCCCCACCCTTTAACACATCAGATTCATATTAAAAATATTTACTTTCTAGAAGGGTGACTCAATTTCAGCTGTTTTCAATTTTTGCTTATAGCACCCTGGAGAAAAATGTATATACATGTAGCAATTTACATTTTCATTTCTACATTTTATTGCAATGGGGCTGGTCACAATGTCATAGTAACAGTTACTCTGCAGATTCAGTTTTGACAGCATTTGATTCTTTGCCATAGTGGAGGTGGCTGAAAGGCTTGCTCATGTTAAGAACTGGTAAACCTACAATTCTGAATAATTAACTGCTATTATTTTATTGTCAGAAGTTAAGCAGAAGGCATTTGTCTTTATTTAAAGATATTAAAAAAAAAAAAAGCAAAATTAAATATTCAGTGCATTATTTTGCTTCAGGACTTTTACATGTATATGCATGTTATATTCAATAGTATGTGCAATGTGTAAAGACAATTTTACAGCTTCTACAGCTGTTCACCACATGTGTGGCTGCACAGGGAAAACAAGTATGAGCTAAGAATGCTCCCCAACTTATGCCTCTATGAGAAATGTATATAGTTATAGTAAAAAATCTACATATAGATGTAGTTAATAAAATGCTAATAGTTACCAAGGACAGAGTTTTGAATAGTGCAACAAACCTGTATTTCAAAAACTACAATTGGAAGAGGTAATTCTACTAAACTGCTGAATATGTTGGTTGGGACTTTTTTTTTTTTTTTTTTTTTTTTTTTTTTTTTTTCTTTTTTAGCCACAGAATAGAACAAACACACAAAAACCAACAGAGGCTTTAGTTTTACTACTCAGGATGGGAATTGCTCTTAAACATTAACTGTTTTTCTTGTAATTAG
>NW_028137577.1:0-2500 GCF_965140915.1 Aythya marila
GGTTAGGGTTAGGGTTAGGGTTAGGGTTAGGGTTAGGGTTAATATTCTCTTAGGTTTAGGCTTAGGGTTAGGGTTAGGGTTAGGGTTAGGGTTCTCTTAGGGTTAGGGTTAAGGTTAGGGTTTAGTGTTATGGTTAGGGTTAGGGTTAGGGTTAGGGTTAGGGTTAGGGTTAGGGTTAGGTTAGGGTTAGGGTTAGGGGTTAGGGTTAGGGTTAGGGTTAGGGTTAGGGTTAGGGTTTAGGGTTAGGGTTAGGGTTACGGGTTACGGTTACGGTTAGGGTTAGTATTCTCTTAGGGTTAGGATTAGGGTTAGGGTTAGGGTTAGGGTTAGGGTTAGGGTTAGGGTTAATAGACTCTTAGGGTTAGGGTTAGGTAGGGTAGGTTAGGGTTAGGGTTAGGTTTAGGGTTAGGGTTAGGGTTAGGGTTAGGGTTAGGGTTAGGGTTAGGGTTAGGGTTAGGGTTAGGTTGTTTTAGGGTTAGGGTTAGGTAGGTTATGGTTAGGGGTTTAGGGTTAGGGTTAGGGTTGAGATGGGTTAGGGTTAGGGTTAGGGTTAGGTTAGGGTTAGGGTTAGGGTTAGGGTTAGGGTTAGGGTTAGGGTTAGGGTTAGGGTTAGGGGTTAGGGTTAGGGTTAGGGTTAGGTTAGGGTTAGGGTTGGTTAGGTTAGGTTAGTGTTAGGGTTAGGGTTGGGTAGGGTTAGGGTTAGGGTTAGGGTTAGGTTAGGGTTAGGGTTAGGGTTAGAGTTAGGGTTAAGGGTTAGGGTTAGGGTTAGGGTAAGGGTTAGGTTAGGTTTAGGGTTAGGTTTAGGGTTAGGGTTAGGGTTACAGTTAGGGTTAGGGTTATCGTTAGTGTTAGGGTTAGGGTTATGGTTATTGTTAGGTTTAGGTTTAGGGTTAGGGTTAGTGTTTGGGTTAGGTTTAGCTTTACGGTTAGGGTTGGGTTTAGGGTTAGGTTTAGGGTTAGGGTTAGGGTTAGTGTTAGTGTTAGGGTTAGGGTTAGGTTTAGGGTTAGGGTTAGGGTTAGGGTTAGGGTAAGGGTTTAGGGTTAGGGTTAGAGTATGGTTAGGGTTAGGGTTAGGGTTAGTGTTCTCTTAGGGTTAGGGTTAGGGTTAGGGTTAGGGTTAGGGTTAGGGTTAGGGTTAGGTTTAAGGTTAGGGTTAGTGTTAGGGTTAGGGTTAGGGTTAGGGTTAGTGTTAGGTTTAGGGTTAGGGTTTACGGTTAGTGTTCTCTTAGGTTTAGGGTTAAGGTTACGGTTAGGGTTAGGGTTAGGGTTAGGGTTAGGGTTAGGGTTAGGGTTAGGGTTCTCTTAGCGTTAGGGTTAAGGTTAGGGATCTCTTAGGGTTAGGGTTAGGGTTCTCTTTGGGTTAGGGTTAGGGTTAGGGTTAGGGTTAGGGTTAGTGTTAGGGTTAGGGTTAGGGTTAGGGTTAGGGTTAGGGTTAGGGTTAGGGGTAGGGTTCTCTTAAGGTTAGGGGTAACGTTAGGGTTAGGGTTAGGATTAGGATTAGGATTAGGGTTATTGTTAGGGTTAGTGTTCTCTTAGGGTTAAAGTTAGGGTTAGGGTTAGGGTTAGGTTTGGGGTTAGGGTTAGGGTTAGGGTTAGGGTTAGGGTTAGGGTTAGGGTTAGGGTTAGGTTTGGGGTTAGGGTTAGGGTTAGGGTTACGTTTAGTGTTCTCTTAGGCTTAGGGTTAATGTTAGGGTTAGGGTTAGGGTTAGGTAAGGGTTAGGGTTAGGGTTAGGGTTAGGGTTAGGTTTAGGGTTAGGGTTAGGGTTAGGGTTAGTGTTCTCTTACGGTTAGGGTTAGGGTTAGGGTTAGGGTTAGGGTTAGGGTTAGGGTTAAGGTTAGGGTTAGGGTTAGGGTTAGGGTTAGGGTTAGGGTTAGGGTTAGGGTTAGGGTTAGGGTTAGGGTTAGCGTTAGGTTTAGGGTTAGTGTTCTCTTAAGGTTAGGGTTACGGTTAGGGCTAGGGTTAGCATTAGGGTTAGTGTTAGGCTTAGCATTAGTGTTACGGTTAGGGTTAGGGTTAGGGTTAGGGTTTTCGGTTATGTTTAGGGTTATGGTTAGGGTTAGTTTTAGGGTTAGGTTTAGGATTAGCGTTAGGGTTAGGGTTAGGGTTCTTTTAGGTTTAGGGTTAGGGTTAGGGTTAGGGTTAGTGTTCTCTTAGGGTTAGGGTTAAGGTTAGGGTTAGGGTTAGGGTAAGGGTTAGGGTTAGGGTTAAGGTTAGGGTTAGGGTTAGGGTAAGGGTTAGGGTTAGGGTTAAGTTTAGGGTTAGGGTTAGTGTTAGGGTTAGGGTTCTCTTAGGGTTAGGGTTAGAATTAGGGTTAGGGTTAGGGATCTCTTAGGGTTAGGGTTAGGATTCTCTTAGGGTTAGGGTTAGGGTTCTCTTAGGGTTAGGTTTAGGTTTAGGGTTAGGGTTAGAGTTAGGGTTAGGGTTAGGGTTCTCTTATGGTTAGTGTTAGGGTTCTCATAGGGTTAGGGTTAGGGTTAGGGTTAGGTTTAGGGTTAGGGT
>NW_028137576.1:7500-15000 GCF_965140915.1 Aythya marila
AACCCTAACCCTAACCCTAACCCTAACCCTAACGCTAACCCTAATCCTAAACCTAACCCTAATCCTAATTGTAACCCTAACCCTAACCCTAACCCTAAGAGAACCCTAACACTAACCATAAGAGAACCCTAACCCTAACCCTAACCCTAACCCTATGAGAACAGTAATCCTAACCCTAACCCTAATCCTAAACCTAACCCTAACCCAAAACCTAACCCTAACCCTAACCCTAACCCTATCCCTAACCCTAACCCTAACCCTAACCCTAACCCTAACCCTAAACCTAACGCTGCACCTAACCATTACCCTAAGCTTAACACTAAACCTAACCCTAACCCTAACCCTTAGAGAACCCTAACCCTAACCCTAACCCTTAGACTAACCCTAAACCTAACCCTAACCCTAACCCTAAGAGAACCCTAACCCTAACCTTAAGAGAATCCTAACCCTAACCCTAAGAGATCCCTAACCCTAACCCTAACCCTAACCCTAAGAGAACCCTAACCCTAACACTAACCCTAACCCTAAACTTAACCCTAACCCTATCCCTTACGCTAACCCTAACCCTAACCCTAACCTTAACCCTAACCCTAAGATAACACTTACCCTAACCCTATCACTAACCCTAACCCTAACCCTAACCCTAAACCTAAAAGAACCCTAACGCTAACCCTAACGCTAATCCTAAACCTAACCATAAAACTAAACCTAACCCTAACCCTAAACCTAACCCAAACCCTAACCCTAACCCTAACCGTAACCCTAACGCTAACCCTAACCCTAACCCTAACGCTAAACCTAGCCCTGACCCTAACCCTAACCTTAAGAGAACACTAACCCTAAACCTAACGCTAACCCGAACGCTAACCCTAACCCTAACACTAACCCTAACCCTAACCCTAAACCTAACCCTAACCCTAACCCTAACCCTAACCCTAACCCTAACACTAACCCTAACCCTAACCCTAACAAGAGAACACTAACCCTAACACTAACCCTAACCCTAACCGTAACCCTAACCCTAACCCTAACCCTAACCCTAACCCTAACCCTAACCCTTAGCCTAAACCTAAACCTAACCCTAACCCTAACCCTAACACTAAGCTTAATCCTAACCCTAACCCTAACCCTAACCCTAACCCTAACCCTTACCCTAATCCTAACCCTAACCCTAACCCTAACCCTAACCCTAACCCTAACCCTAACCCTAACCCTAACCCTAAGAGAAAAGTAATCCTAAAGCTAACCTAACCATAAAACTAACCCTAACCCTAACCCTAACCCTAACCCTTTCTCTAAGAGAACCCTAACCCTAACCATAAGAGAACCCTAACCGTAACCGTAACCCTAACACTAACCCTAACCCTAACCCTAACCCTAACCCTAACCTTAACCCTAACCCTAAACCTAAACCTAACCCTAAACCTAAACGTAAGAGATCACTAACCCTAACCCTAACCCTAACTCTAAGAGAGCCCTAACCCAAACCCTAACCGTAACGCTAACCCTAAACCTAACCCTAACCCTAACCCTAACCCAAACCCTAACCGTAAGCCTAACCCTAAGCCTAACCCTAAGCCTAACCCTAACCCTAACCCTAACCCTAAACCTAACCCTAACCCTAACCCTAAACCTAACCCTAACCCTAACCATAACCCTAACCCTAACCCTAACCCTAACTCTAAGAGAACGCTAACCCTAACCATAAGAGAACCCTAACTGTAACCGTAACCGTAACCGTAACCGTAACTCTAACCCTAACCCTAACCCTAACCCTAACCCTAACCCTAACCCTAACCCTAACCCTAACTCTAATAGAACACTAACCCAAACCCTCACCCTAACCCTAACCCTAAACCTAACCCTAACCCTAACAAGAGAACACTAACCCTAACCCAAACCCTAACCCAACCCTAACCCTTAGCCTAATCCTAACCCTAACCTAACCCTAACCCTAACCCTAACCCTAACCCTTAGAGAACCCTAAACCTAACCCTAACCCCAACCCTAACACTAAACTTAATCCTAACCCTAACCCTAACCCTAACCCTAACCCTTACCTAATCCTAACCCTAACCCTAACCCTAACGCTAACCCTAACCCTAACCCTAACCCTAACACTAACCCTAACCCTAACCCTAAGAGAACAGTAATCCTAAACCTAACCTAACCATAAAACTAACCCTAACCCTAACCCTAACCCTAACCCTATCTCTAAGACAACACTAACCCTAACCCTAACCCTAACCCTAAGAGAACCCTAACCCTAACCCTAACCCTAACTCTAATCCTAACCCTAACCCTAACCCTAACCCTAACCCTAAACGTAAGAGATCACTAACCCTAACCCTAACCCTAACCCTAACCCTAACCCTAAACCTAAACCTTACCCTAACCCTAACCCTACCCCTAACCCTAACCCTAACCTTAACCCTAACTCTAAGAGAGCCCTAACCCAAACCCTAACCGTAACGCTAACCCTAAACCTAACCCTTACCCTAACCCTAACCCTAACCCAAACCCTAACCGTAAGCCTAACCCTAAGCCTAACCCTAAGCCTAACCCTAACCCTAATCCTAACCCTAACCCTAACCCTAAGCCTAACCCTAACCCTAACCCTAACCCTAACCCTAACCCTAACCCTAACCCTAACCCTAACCCTAACTCTAAGAGAACCCTAACCCTAACCATAAGAGAACCCTAACCGTAACCGGAACCGGAACCGTAACCGTAACCCTAACCCTAACCCTAACCCTAAACGTAACCCTAACCCGAAACATAACCCTAATCCTAACCCTAACCCTAACCCTAAGAGAACACTAACCCTAACCCTAACCCTAACCCTAAGAGAACCCTAACCCTAACCCTAACCCTAACCCTTACCCTAACCCTAACCCTAACTCTAAGAGAACCCTAACCCTAACCCTAACCCTAATCCTAACCCTAACCCTAACCTAACCCTAACCCTAAACCTAACCCTAACCCTAACCGTAACCCTAACCCTAACACTAAACTTAATTCTAACCCTAACCCTAACCCTAACCCTAACCCTAACACTAACTCTAACCCTAACCCTAAGAGAACCCAAATACTAAACATAAGAGAACCCTAACCCTAACCCTAACCCTAAACCTAACAAGAGAACAATAACCGTAACCCTAACCCTAACCCTAACCGTAACCCTAACCCTAACCGTAACCCTAACCCTAACCCTAACCCTAACCCTAACCCTAACCCTAACCCTAACCTAACCCTAACCCTAAACCTAACCCTAACCCTAACCGTAACCCTAACCATAACCGTAACCCTAACCCTAAACCTAACCCTAACCCTAACCCTAACCCTAACCCTAAGAGAACACTAACCCTAACCCTAACCCTAACCCTAATCCTAACCATAAACCTAACCCTAACATTAAACCTAACCCTAACCCTAACCCTAAGAGAACACTAACCCTAACCCTAACCCTAACCCTAAGAGAACCCTAACCCTAACCCTAACCCTAACACTAACCCTAAACCTAATTGAAACCCTTTCCCTAAATCTATCCCTAACCCTAACCGTACCTCTAAGAGAACACTAACCCTAAGCCAAACACTAACCTTAATCCTAACCCTAAACCTAAACCTAACCCTAAACCTAATACTAACCCTAACCCTAACCCTAACTTTAACCCTAACCCTAACCCTAACCCTTACCCTAACCCTAACCCTAACCCTAACCCTAACCCTAACCCTAACCCTAACCCTAACCCTAACCCTAACCCTAACCCTAACCCTAACCCTAACCCTAAACCTAAGAGACCAGTAATCCTAACCCTAACCCTAACCCTATCTCTAACCCTAACCCTAACCCTAACCCTAACCCTATCTCTAAGACAACACTAACCCTAACCCTAACCCTAACCCTAAGAGAACCCTAACCCTAACCCTAACCCTAACTCTAATCCTAACCCTAACCCTAACCCTAACCCTAACCCTAAACGTAAGAGATCACTAACCCTAACCCTAACCCTAACCCTAACCCTAACCCTAAACCTAAACCTTACCCTAACCCTAACCCTACCCCTAACCCTAACCCTAACCTTAACCCTAACTCTAAGAGAGCCCTAACCCAAACCCTAACCGTAACGCTAACCCTAAACCTAACCCTTACCCTAACCCTAACCCTAACCCAAACCCTAACCGTAAGCCTAACCCTAAGCCTAACCCTAAGCCTAACCCTAACCCTAATCCTAACCCTAACCCTAACCCTAAGCCTAACCCTAACCCTAACCCTAACCCTAACCCTAACCCTAACCCTAACCCTAACCCTAACCCTAACTCTAAGAGAACCCTAACCCTAACCATAAGAGAACCCTAACCGTAACCGGAACCGGAACCGTAACCGTAACCCTAACCCTAACCCTAACCCTAAACGTAACCCTAACCCGAAACATAACCCTAATCCTAACCCTAACCCTAACCCTAAGAGAACACTAACCCTAACCCTAACCCTAACCCTAAGAGAACCCTAACCCTAACCCTAACCCTAACCCTTACCCTAACCCTAACCCTAACTCTAAGAGAACCCTAACCCTAACCCTAACCCTAATCCTAACCCTAACCCTAACCTAACCCTAACCCTAAACCTAACCCTAACCCTAACCGTAACCCTAACCCTAACACTAAACTTAATTCTAACCCTAACCCTAACCCTAACCCTAACCCTAACACTAACTCTAACCCTAACCCTAAGAGAACCCAAATACTAAACATAAGAGAACCCTAACCCTAACCCTAACCCTAAACCTAACAAGAGAACAATAACCGTAACCCTAACCCTAACCCTAACCGTAACCCTAACCCTAACCGTAACCCTAACCCTAACCCTAACCCTAACCCTAACCCTAACCCTAACCCTAACCTAACCCTAACCCTAAACCTAACCCTAACCCTAACCGTAACCCTAACCATAACCGTAACCCTAACCCTAAACCTAACCCTAACCCTAACCCTAACCCTAACCCTAAGAGAACACTAACCCTAACCCTAACCCTAACCCTAATCCTAACCATAAACCTAACCCTAACATTAAACCTAACCCTAACCCTAACCCTAAGAGAACACTAACCCTAACCCTAACCCTAACCCTAAGAGAACCCTAACCCTAACCCTAACCCTAACACTAACCCTAAACCTAATTGAAACCCTTTCCCTAAATCTATCCCTAACCCTAACCGTACCTCTAAGAGAACACTAACCCTAAGCCAAACACTAACCTTAATCCTAACCCTAAACCTAAACCTAACCCTAAACCTAATACTAACCCTAACCCTAACCCTAACTTTAACCCTAACCCTAACCCTAACCCTTACCCTAACCCTAACCCTAACCCTAACCCTAACCCTAACCCCTAACCCTAACCCTAACCCTAACCCTAACCCTAACCCTAACCCTAACCCTAACCCTAACCCTAACCCTAAACCTAAGAGACCAGTAATCCTAACCCTAACCCTAACCCTATCTCTAACCCTAACCCTAACCCTAACCCTAACCCTATCTCTAACCCTAACCGTAACCCTAACCATAAGAGAACCCTAACCGTAACCTTAACCCTAACCCTAACCCTAAAATTAACCCTAACCCTAACCCTAACCCTAACCCTATCTCTAACCCTAACCGTAACCCTAACCATAAGAGAACCCTAACCGTAACCTTAACCCTAACACTAACCCTTACGCTAACCGTAACCCTAACCCTAACCTTAACCCTAACCCTAAGAGAACACTAACCCTAACCCTAACCCTAACCCTAAGAGAACCCTAACTCTAACCCTAACCCTAACCCTAACCCTAACCCTAACCCTAACCCTAAACCTAAAAGAACCCTAACCCTAACCCTAACGCTAATCCTAAACCTAACCCTAAAACTAAACCTAACCCTAACCCTAAACCTAACCCAAACCCTAACCCTAACCCTAACCCTAACCGTAACACTAACGCTAACCCTAACCCTAACCCTAACGCTAAACCTAGCCCTAACCCTAACCTTAACCTTAAGAGAACACTAACCCTAAACCTAACGCTAACCCTAACGCTAACCCTAACCCTAACCCTAACCCTAACCCTAACCCTAACCCTAACCCTAACCCTAACCCTAACCCTAACCCTAACCCTAACCCTAACCCTAACCCTAACCCTAACCCTAACCCTAACCATACAAGAGAACACTAACCCTAACCCTAACCCTAACCCTAACCGTAACCCTAACCCTAAACCTAACCCTAACCCTAACACTAACACTAACCCTAACCCATAGAGACCCCTAACCCTAACCCTAACCCTAACCCTAACCCTTAGCCTAAACCTAAACCTAACCCTAACCCTAACCCTAACACTAAACTTAATCCTAACCCTAAACCTAACCCTAACCCTAACCCTAAACCTTACCCTAATCCTAACCCTAACCCTAACCCTAACCCTAACCCTAACCCTAAGAGAACAGTAATCCTAAAGCTAACCTAACCATAAAACTAACCCTAACCCTAACCCTAACCCTAACCCTATCTCTAAGAGAACCCTAACCCTAACCATAAGAGAACCCTAACCGTAACCGTAACCCTAACACTAACCCTAACCCTAACCCTAACCCTAACCTTAACCCTTACCCTAACCCTAACCCTAAACCTAAACGTAAGAGATCACTAACCCTAACCCTAACCCTAACCCTAACCTTAACCCTAACCCTAACCCTAACCCTAACCCTAAACCTAAACGTAAGAGATCACTAACCCTAACCCTAACCCTAACCCTAACTCTAAGAGAGCCCTAACCCAAACCCTAACCGTAACGCTAACCCTAAACCTAACCCTAACCCTAACCCTAACCCAAACCCTAACCGTAAGCCTAACCCTAAGCCTAACCCTAACCCTAAGCCTAACCCTAACCCTAAGCCTAACCCTAACCCTAACCCTAAACCTAACCCTAACCCTAACCCTAACCCTAACCCTAACCCTAACCCTAACTCTAAGAGAACCCTAACTCTAACCATAAGAGAACCCTAACTGTAACCGTAACCGTAACCGTAACCGTAACCGTAACCCTAACCCTAACCCTAACCCTAACCCTAACCCTAACCCTAACCCTAACCCTAAACATAACCCTAACCCTAACAGTAATCCTAACCCTAACCCTAACCCTAACCCTAACCCTAACCCTTACCCTAACCCTAACCCTAACCCTAACCCTAACCGTAAGAGAACACTAACCCTAACCCTAACCCTAACCCTAACCCTAACCCTAACCCTAACCCTAACCCTAATCCTAACCCTAACCCTAACCCTAACCCTAACCCTAACCCTAACAAGAGAACACTAACCCTAAACCTAACCCTAACCCAATCCTAACCCTTAGCCTAATCCTAACCCTAACCCTAACCCTAACCCTAACCCTAACCGTAACCCTAACCCTAACTCTAACCCTAACCCTAACCCTAACCCTAACCCTAATCCTAACGTAAC
>NW_028137575.1:0-20023 GCF_965140915.1 Aythya marila
GGTGTGGAATGAATGCAGGACTTGGCTCTGAAATGAAACTGTGTTTCTTGAACTCTTTTCAATTTCTGACTCCATCCCTTAATCTGTAAAGGTTCAGGGATGCATGGTATGTCTGCTTATCTTTTCTTGCTAAAGAACTTGCTGTGCTAGCTCCTAGTGAGAAATAAAATCCAAGAGGTAGGTTTCATGTGTATGACTGTGGCCTTGTGCTGTCTACTGAAGCTTCATTTGTAGAAGCAGTCCTGAAGGACTACATATTAAACATTTAAAGTGAAACGAAGAAGTGCTTGCTGTTTCATAGGAACCTTGTGCATCGTTTTGTGGATACTGTCTGGTGCAGCACAGCTGTAAATCTTGAGTCCATGCCCAGGGTGAGATGGAGCTTAGAAAATAACTAGAGCATATGCTGAATCTCGATATTTAGTATTAAGAACACATCTGTTCCTATGGAAAAAGCTGCCCGTCCTGAGATCTGATAACAGAATTAGCTTTGAGTTGTAATAGCACTCTTACTGTACTGTCTTAGTAGGAAATCAACACCCAGAATGTTAGATTATGTCGTAGCAGCACAGCCACTTAGTTGATTTCCCGGTAAAAGTAATGGTTTAACATCTGGGCTGACTTTTGACAATACTGTGTATTGGCTTCATGTTAGCCTTTGCCTGGAGTTTGAAATGTCTGGGGAGATGTGAACGATGTGCAAAGTGTTCATTGCACATACTCTGTAAGCATGCTTGGCATGCTGTACAACATTTCCATCCTAAGAATTTAAAACTCCAGTGTGAACAGTTAGTACAAAACACAGAGCTAAAATATAGGAAATAAATCATACGGTGGAGTCCACACATTTCAAAAACACTGGACATGTGCATAAGACAGGAGAATTTTGATGACACTGAGATTTATTTTTTTTCCTTTTTCATCTCTCTGAAACTTAGCTCTTGGACCTGTCTAGTAGATCTAGAAGGCTTGAACATGCGGCATTTATGGCGACCTGGCGTCAAAGCATTGCTGAGAATCATTGAGGTGGTTGAAGCTAATTACCCTGAGACTTTGGGTCGCCTTCTTATCCTGAGAGCGCCTCGAGTATTTCCAGTTCTTTGGACACTGGTATGTTTGTAATTCAAAGTCATTCACAGCTCTCTCAGTACACTGCTACACACTTGTAGTTTGTAAAAGCACTTCAGAAATCAGACTTCATAAGCAGGAAATGTTAACATTTCGATATGTATCTTTTGTGGGATTCCTGGAATGTATTTAAAAACCCTACCTAAGAACTTTCTTATATAGTAAATTAATTTAGCTTCTTCATAATGTGAATTTTGCATAACAAGGATGGTAACACTTCATAGAAACTGATCCTTCAGAATTTACTCAAAATTTGGGAACCTGATCTATTCTGTTTGGTTTTTGTTTTTGTTTTTTTCTTTATTTATAGGTTAGTCCATTCATTGATGACAACACTAGAAAGAAATTCCTTATTTATGCTGGAAATGACTACCAGGGTCCTGGGGGACTGCTGGATTACATTGATAAAGAAATTATCCCTGATTTCCTTGGTGGAGAGTGCATGGTATGAATTTAAAATACTGCATATAGCAACTTATTTGTGAATTTTATTTTTTTTCCCCTCACTCCTCTGAACAAAGAAGCCTAGAAGCACAGAGTGATACCTAGCAAAGACTGGGATGCAGTCTTTTCTCTGCTATGTTTAATTTTGGGGGGAGCTATGACGTAGGATTCCAGGGTTAGCATTTTCTTCTGGATGCACTTTCAAAGGAGAAATACAGTACTACTTTTACAGCAATTCTCAAATAACTAGCAAAACAGTTAGGCGCAGTTAAAATGCACAGTGTCCGTTACCTGTCATGTTAAAGTACTATGGTAGCACAGCAGTGAGCAAGAAGAGGATTGTGTTCCTTGATGCATTAAGATGATTATGGAGCAGACCTTATGCATGACCCAAGTTGAAAAGCTTGGTCTACAGTGTTGCACTGTTTTCAGCAATCTCAGGGCGGCAGGAGGTTTTAGGCAGATTAAAGAATATAAATTGCTGTCTAAAAACCCCTGTACTAACCAAAGATGACTATTAAATATGCTACAAGTTTCCCAAATATTTTAAATCTTTGCCTTCATTTTTAAAGTATCTCCAATAATCCATAAACCAACGTAACTTTTAAACTCTTCAGTTTTGATGCTTGTATTCTTGTTCTGTTGCTATTGGTTCTGGTCAGAATTCAAAGGGAAGTCTTTGAAGCGGAGAACTGAATTATGAGCTTACAGCCACAGCGGGTGACTAAACCATTGTGTTATCACAGTTCCCAAGCTTAGCATTTGTTGCGTGATACATAGGTGCCTGGAGCTGTGCGTGGTTCTGTTGTTTGCATCTTTCTGAAGGCATAAGATGCAGCATTAGATCCATCTTTCATTGGCTCTTTTTCATGGCAGCAAGATGAAAGGTTAGTTGTATCCATTATGCCAGACTGTACCATTTTATGGTCTGCCCCCACCCCGATTTGAAATGCTCTGGACATTCAGAAGCATCAGTGTTAAATTATCTTCACCAGTCTGATAGACCAGCAAGATCTCTGTTGTCACCGTCAGTGACCATGTGATACCAGTGATTCAGCATGTCAGAATGACAGTGCTTGTCCCTGTAAGAGCTATTTATTCTTATTCTCACTTAACTATGCATCTATAGTGGCCTTAACTGTCCAAGAAAAGTTGATGGTCAAAAAAGGTCCCCATGTACATGATCCCACTTGAAAGTATCTCATTCTGATTACCAGGCTTCATTGGCCACTGTCACCACCAACTAATCAGAAGAGTCTGTGTGACCTAAAAGAACTTACTGATACCATGAGGAACCTGAGGAAATGAGTGCCACATCTGCTAGTAGGGTTTAACAGACAGCTGGGACTCACACGTGTGATATGTTGGGATCTGTGTTGCCCACAACAAACTGAAACATTAGTTTTACTGTGGTGTACTGTAATTTCCCAATCCCTTGTCATGTGCCTTAATAGCTGCATCCTGCCTAGACTATAGGTGCCTATCAAATCCATCAATTTAACATCTCAATGGTACTGTAAGATAATTTTCTTCATAATGTTCCTGACAACGCAGGCTTGCTGGTGTGACTGAGGTGTAGGAATACAACTTAGTCATTTTCTGGAGCTTCCATTACAGTGACGCTTAGATTTTATTTTATTTTTAACTTAGCTGTGTTAAAACACGGTCATTTCAGGCTTGCTTTTTAAGCCCCTGTTACATTTTCTACATTAATTTCTGTACTATTATTGAAAATGTATCTAGTTCTGTTAATCCAGCCTCGTTATAATGGAGTACTGCTAGATGTTTTAAAGCAGACCATGCGTTTATCTTCAGTGGGCTGCTTTATACAGCAGCAGTAACTTTCAACGGAGAGAGTTTGTACCGTCTAATTCAGAGCTTGAGAAGCTGGCAAAATCCACTGCTTAAGTAAGCAAAAGTGAACATTACCAGAAAGCAAATTGCTACAATACTTCCTGCTGGTCACAGACAATAACAGGGTCTTTTCCTTCTCTTCTTTACTTCTGGATGTTTGAACAAAAATGATTTATCAAAAGTCCTTTCAGTTCTCTTATGTAGTTCAGTTCTGCTGCCCCAAACACTCCCATGGAACCCATTCCTGTAGGCAGTTGTCGAACTTCATTGCTGGAGACTTTTTTTAAAAAAAATAAGAAGTTTGCTTAGAGAAATTGTGTAACCAGTTCCAGTACTCAGCTGAAGACAGCTGTAGCTTGAAAACTGTTAACTTCCTCACTGCAATATCCTTTCACCTGTTTGGGAACTTACCATAAGTCCCCTCTAGCCCATTTCCTTTAGTTCTCTGTAGGCGATATTTTTTGCACTCTGAGTCATTATTGCGACTCTTCTCATGATTCTCAAGTGTCTCATGTCTGTCTTCAGTATAGGGCATAGCATTTGCACAGTCATTTTCTGCATTAGTGGCTCTTGTGTATAAAGAAGATCTGTTCCTCTGGTGTCTGGGTCTGCAAACTCATGCAAACTAGATCACTTATTTTAGTATCTTGTGTAAAATACGTATACATATTTGTGATGTACAAGCTGTAAAATTGCTTTCAAATTCTGTTCATATCTCATTCTTCAAAATACTTGCAGTGAGTTTTTGTTTCTGCAACTAGCAGGCAGCATGACAGTGGGTGGATGTACAGAGGGGATACTTTTTAACGGCTATTTATGCTTTCAGTGCGAAGTACCAGAGGGTGGGCTGGTTCCCAAGTCCCTCTACCGGACAGCAGAAGAGTTGGAAAACGAAGACATAAAGCTTTGGACTGAAACAATCTACCAGTCTGCAAGTGTCTTCAAAGGAGCTCCCCATGAGGTATGATTGCAGCCCTACCCTTCTTTTCTTTCATCTCAGCCCTCTGCTTTGGAGTCTGTCTCTTGGTCTGAAAATGGTTTAGAACTTGATTGTTCAGTTGCTCTGCTGTCAGCTTGTTCTTTTATAGTTCTGATACGTAACGATGCTTTAACAGCTGAAGTTTCTGACCATTTCTGGTATCATCTCATCGCCCTTTAGAGAATATCATTGCTTAGAAGGACATAGACTTGAATGGAATGAATAACAAAGACGAATGATATTCTCAGAAGCAACTTGAGACCTTCTGAAGGTCGTGTGTTAAAATAAGGACACTCCATCGGGAGAAAAGTGATTTAGAATGATTTAGAAAAGGTATTTAGAATGCCTTTTAATAGTCTAAATTAAGACCAGCAATACAAAGTTCTGTTCTTTTCTGGTAAGAGTTTCTGTCTCTAGTGAGCAAACTGCTGTTGTCTAATACAACTTCTCTCCTGTCTCAGGTTCTCATTCAGATTGTGGATGCTTCATCGGTGATCACATGGGATTTTGATGTGTGCAAAGGCGACATTGTTTTTAACATCTTTCATTCCAAGAGAGCCCCACAGCCTCCTAAAAAGGACTCTCTGGGAGCTCACAGTATTACATCTCCTGGTGGGAACAATGTCCAGTTGATAGACAAAGTCTGGCAATTGGGACGTGATTACAGCATGGTGGAGTCGCCTCTTATCTGCAAAGAAGGGGAAAGCGTGCAGGTAAGCCCGCCAAATCCTTGTGCGGGAGCAGATGGAAGCCAGCTCCACAACTAGACGTTCTAATTCACAAATGTTATTGATGACTGAGTGGTGATTCAGCTCCAGATTGTCTGCTTGCTTTTGGCCAACATTTCAGCTTCTGTTCCTGGCTGCACGCTTCATGGAAGGGGGGATACACGGGATCTGGTGCGAGGGGAGGTTGCATCAGTCTGGTAGTGATAGGGAAGCTACCTGGAACACAGTGCACGTGCAGAAAGTAGCAAGACATGCTATTTTCTGAAACAGTCTGTGTTTGAAGAATATCATAGTGCCTTACCTCAGTAAGGACAGAAGTCTAGAATTTAAGATTGAACTCCGTGTGTGTCTATAACAGGCACCTTATGGAGGGGAGGTCCCTATGACCAAGGGTCCTAAAAAGTTGTTTTTTGTCTTTTTATGGCATTTGCAACTTTGTGGTTAATTATGAAATACGCTATTACATGCAGCATGTTTACAATCACACTCTGCCACTGTTATTCTCTTTGACTTGAAATAAGAGTTGAACAGCCTTTGATAAAGGTGTTCCTCTAAGTGATCTAGTTGGAAGTGTTAAACTTCAGAAATATGGGCAGTGACTTTTTGAACTGCTCTTTCTCTGAAGCAGGACTCTTGACTGCTCTGTTCAGTCTCAAAGGACAGCCATTGATAAAAATAAATGGGAGAAAAGGTTATTGTTTTAAAAGAGAACTTTGTACTTTCAGTGTATATAAATCCTAACCTCCTTGACACTGGAAAAAAAGGAGGAGGAACCTCTGGTGTTCTGTTACAACTTTTATAAGTATATTGTGTGGGGAAAGCCCAGCTGCACAGCACTGCCAGTTGGCTGATGAGCTGAAATACTGGTATTGAGGAAAAAAACTGGGAGCGTATAAGCAGTGTTTCTAAGCATGGAAAAGAAATTTTGACTCTACAAATCTTTGTGTTAACAAAGTTTATTTTCAATTTTGGCTGTGCCTACATCTAGGGATCGCATGTGACCAGGTGGCCTGGCTTCTACATTCTCCAGTGGAAATTTCATAGCATGCCTGCCTGTGCTACAACCAACCTGCCTCGAGTGGATGATGTACTAGCATCTCTACAGGTCTCCTCTCACAAATGCAAAGTGATGTACTATACAGAAGTAATAGGATCTGAAGATTTCAGGTATGTCTAGCCAAGGGATCATAAAGGTCAGCCAGTGTAGAAGAACCTTTCTGATACAGGCTCTCCCTTGCTATACTATCAGTATCAAGCTAGCATCAAGTTCACTTAAATACAAGTAAATTGTGAGGACTTGTACTTTTTAATGGAGTGTCATTATTATATACAGCAAGCTAGATAACTATTTGTAGGCCTCAAAAAAAAAAAAGTCCGACCAGTATTGGCAATGGGGGTGACTAATGTCAAAAAGGGGTTAGTTATCTCATTCTAATCATTGGTCACTTTGCTCTTTGAAAGTATTTGTGTGAGTTGTAGGGCTTGGCAGGTCATCATGCAGAAACGGATGCAACTCAAAAAGGAGTTGAGTCAGTTCAGTTGCCTGCCAATTGAAATACCTACTGAAATTCAAACTCTTTGAACAGCACATGGTTTTTGCAAGAAGGTTTTCTGGTGTCCCCGTTATCTTATGTGGTGAGGCAGGAAAGCTTTTTGAGTATCTAAACCAAAGTTGTTATTTGCTTGGTTTTCAGTATGCAAAGAAATAGTATGTATATACGCTGCAGAAATCAAAGTCATTGTGTATTCTGAAGTGTAAAGCTACTTTGTTTTTCATTGCAGAGGATCTATGACCAGCCTTGAATCAAGCCACAGTGGATTCTCCCAGCTCAGTGCTGCCACCACCTCTTCCAGCCAGTCCCATTCCAGCTCCATGATTTCCAGGTAGTGCCACAACAGATGAAAAGCAAACGGATGAGATGGCTGGACCCTCGTCTGTGGCAGCTGACTGCAATACAAGTGGCAATTGTGCAAAAAAAAGCAAAAAAGAAACAAACAAAAAAAACCCTATCCCAGAAAAAGCCTTTTATAGATAGTAAAGTAGCTGTTCAAATTTTAAACTTAGTGTTTTTGGTCCTTGTTAGATCCAACAGCTTGTCTCTTAACTCTAACCCTTTTTCCTAACTCAGCCATAAATATTTTTGCAAGTGTGCTTGCACAAATCCTAACTCTGAACACAAGGGCTCTCTTGGAAGGAAAAATGATCTGTACATCAGTTAAGATAATTTTTTAATTGTGTAAATGTTTAAAAAAAAAAAAAAAAAAAAAGGCAAAAAAGAGAAAAACCCTACCAAAAATTCTCCGTAGTGCATTAGAGATCAACTGCAAGTCTCCTGTCAGGACATTCCTTGCCATCTTATGAAATCCCCTGTGATCTTCCAGTGCTGCAAACTGTTCTCCCATTGCCACTAAGCAATGTCCGAGACAAAGAAAAGCAGTTGCCAGATACTTGACTTTGTGAGTCCATTTTTTTCAAGGCATGCCCACAGAGTTGTGGACAGGCTGTAAACACTAATACCTTTTGTATGAGCACATTTTTGGGGAATTTGAGCTCTGGGTATTGATGGGTTAAAGCAATTCATTCTTTCCTTGGATTTGCGCTTAAAGCACTGTGGAGAGAGAGGCAGAGAGCAGGCTCTCCCTCACTGATCCCGAACTGGCCTGGGGATTTGTTCCCAGTTCTGTGCTGAAGCTTCACTCCACTTCCTTAGTACGCTCCCCATGAATTGATCTTACTGCGACTTTGCTCTTATCAGGAATTTCTGCAGAGTTTAAGCTTGCTTCTTAAATCAGTCGAGAGGAGGTATGGCTTACATCCTTCCGGTGCACTTTTCAATCCCTCTTGCCTCCTATCCGTCTCTGTGTGTGTCAGAAATAGAGCACTTTAGTTCTAAGCAGCAGAAGCTTTAAAGTAGGCAGGGTGCATGGGGATCTTCACTCTAAGTGATACAGTAGAAGACACTCAAAGTGGTGCCTGCTCAACAATTTTCACCATTGCTACTGCTAGTGATGAATTGCCATGTTGGGTTTTGTCCCTATTCTACCCAGGCCCAAGCAATCCTACCTGAACTCTTTTTGTTGAAGTTGGTTCAGGTATTCTTCCACTTGGGGCCCTCTCTCCCGAGCACAGCAAAGGGTACAGAAGACTGAAGTGCTGAGCAAGGGGCTGTCAGCAGACAGCTCCAAACCATACCTGGCAGTGGAGCCAAGATTTCAGTGCGGAATGCAGCAGGGTTTGCTGTGTTTAGACCCTGCCTGGTCTGTCCATTTTAGAGCTAAACTACCCAGCTAGACAAAAAAAATAGCTTCTCTGCTAAGTCCTTGCTAGAAAGCTGGACAGGCTCTATTAACTCCTGAGGAATTAGCACTGTCGTGGGTAAGTGGTAGAGGAGCTTGCTACGGTCTTGCTCTTTCAAAACAGAACTTGCTTAAGATACTGGATATCCTGCCTGAGGAAAGCTGGTTCAGAATACATTTTATTTTTATTTTTTTTTTATAGCTGCAAAGCTTCTGAGAGGCAGGTTACTAACTCCTATCTAGAAGCACCTCACCTGCAGATCAGTTCCGGCTGCGGAACCTGGCAGATAGAGCTGACAAAGAAGTATTTTAGCAACAGATTCACAGGTTGAGGGGCCAGTCTCCTTATACTGAACCGAGGTGGTCAATTTTGTCTCTTTTGGACTTAGAAGTTGAAGATGGAGGTTAGACTATCACTGAGTCTGCCAAAGTGTGCTGTTGTGTAAGACAGGCCACTGCTTCAGTGTCAAACAGCTCCCACCCAATGTCTGCACAGCAGACAGACCAGCAGGCTGTGGTTCTGTTTGTAGGAGCTGTCTGTCTAGGAGGAACACAGCTTGCTGAAGAGGTGGTTTTGTGCTTGATGTGCAGGAGCCAGAATTCCCAGGTTGAGGGAAGCGAGTGCAGCAGGTGGCACTGTGAGGCTAAAAAAGGCACTCACAGCTCTCTGCAAGAGGCGCTTTCCATTTACCAGGCTGTGAGGGTTGAAGATGGTCCCCTTTCTTTCTTTCTTTCTTTCTTCTCTCTCTCTCTCTCTCTCTCTCTCTCAGATGGCGATTTTGCTGACAACTGTAAGGAAACTGCTTCACTCAACACTCCATATCTCTCCAGAGGTGTCTGGCTTTGTAGACCTTTTTGAGTTGCAGTCACTTTCCAAGTCTGAAGATCTGTTTTGTTTTTCACTTGAGCTGGCTCAAAAGTGGCACTTTGGGTTTTTCCGGCTGTAAATCTTAACACTCCTTTTAGAGCTCAAAGCACATGACAGCACAAATAGCTGTGGGGGATAAAATTCCAGAAAACCAGTAGTTTATCCTCCTCTAAGCAAAGTGCTCTGGCAATATGACTTGATCATTACAGTCTAATTAATTTCCCATATCCTGGTCTTTTCTTGTGTGATATTATTGTTCTTCTTACTTCTCTCAGCCAACAAATTCCGTTGGCTTTTTTCCTGTTACCAGTGTCCCTCTGCACTTACCTGTCTGTACTCATGAACTGCATATCAAATTCTGTAAATGTTTTGTATACATAATACCTCATTCTTGGTAATAAAATACAGATAGTCTTTAAAAGATTTTTTTATTGTTATCGATAATAAATGTGAACTGTTTGGAAAAAGGGGTCAGGCTCTTTATTCCATTCAGCTGGATGCAAAGCTTCCTGGTTGTTGAGTGTGCTGTTACGGGAAGACGAGGCTCTCTGCTTCTGTGGTGCAGCTTCAGCAAAGCAGCCTCTCTTTGTTGGGAATAGAAACCTGAGAAGTAAAAGGAAATGCGGTTTTAGGGGGAAAACTGCCCCTGTTGGGCACTTCCTTGTCACGTTACAACAAAATCTTATCATCCCCACAGTGCACGTGTACGCAGGTGCACACGCTTTGTTTTTTTACTAGTCTGTGAATAGCCAAAAGGAACAAAACACTGTGCTGGAAAAGTCTTCAGGTAGCCCTAAAAGAGAAAGGGTTTTTGTGCTTTTATGGATTATGTGATGACTTTATAGTCCTTCATCCCCGTTTGAAAGGGAGCTGCAGCCACAGCTGAGCTGCTCGCAGCAGCGTTTGTTGGGGAGTGCATTATGTGTATTATGTAAAAGGCTTTCACTGGCAAGCTTAGCACAGCAGGGGTACAAATACGTGTGTTTCATTTGCCCTTTGTGCAGCCTGAAATGGGGCTGGTCACCTGAACCAGCAAGTGCAATAATTCTTTCTTCTTCCACATGCTGATTTCCTTTTAACCACCGTGTGCCGTAGACTTCTTGGCAGAATAGACGGCTGAATGTTGCCCTAGGTGGAGCGTGTACAGTCCTGGGAAAAGTTGAGCGGTCTTAGTGCAGGCACAGCTGCCTGAGCAGTCAAACTGCCCATAAATCCTGCTCTTTCCAATCGCACCGAGCTCTCCGGGATTTGCCTTGGTGTGGTGCTTGGGGAGAGGAACCTTTAAAGGTGAGCATTCAGCTGCGCCGCTCGGTGGTTTAGGTTGGCTGATGCAGCTGCTAGTGCTAGTAGGCTGTGAAGGTTGGGAGTTTCTTTCAACTGAAATTAACAAAATAAAGGTACAAGAATTTTTTCTCATTCAAAGCTGATCCACAGCCCTCCCCCCCCCCCGTACACGGTTTCATGCCGCCCCGTTCCAGGATCGAGGCGTAAAGCACAAGGGAGCTGGGCTCCGTGGTGGCTCACACATCCTCATCGGCTGCCTCCTCCACTGATGCCTTTTGGGTGGGAGGCTGAGACAATCACATGTGGGGAGTTATTTTTTTTTTTCACTGGTAGACAAAGCTTTCGCTATTTTTAAAACAGGAGCCAATAAATGTCAGGCTGTGGTTTTTATAACCGCTGCAGTTGGAGCAGTGGCTGAAACATCCATTTATGGTTGGTCTTTCAGCTTTTGTCCAAGCTATAAAGTTTCTAAAATGAGAATCTTTAACTGGTTGTGGAGGTCTGTCAGCAAGACCAGATGGCTGCCTGACCTACTTAAAGTTTTAACGTGGCCAATGTTTTCATGTCAGCGCATAATTATAACGGACTGGCTTACTGCTGCTCTGGACATTCCTAAATAACAAAAGCCCTTGAAAAGACATCACATGAGAGGGCAGCATCACCTGCTCAGCAGTGCTATGCCCGGGGAGGCGATGAAAAAGCTGCCGAATTTCCTCTCTTGAAACAGCAATTGAGGGAGAGCCTCAGACCTTGTTTGAGCTGAGTAGGTGGTAACGGAGTGGGCTTGCTGGACCACTCGCCATTCCCGTGGCTTTGCAGGGCAGCCCGATTCTGGTGCTTGGTGAAGGTAGGTTAAAATGAAGGGAAAAAGGGAAAATCCCTGCTGGCACACAGACACAGAAGGCAAGTGGAGCCCTCACTGTGGTGGTGCTTGCTGCACGAGCGGGCACCACGGTGTGTTTTGGGGCCAAGGGGATGTTCAACGCTTCCATCCCTACAACACAGCCTCACCTCATGCCCAACGGACAGCACCGGGGCTGCCTCCTCCCCACCACGTTCAGCAATGTGCCGTCACCTCCTGCACAAGATATTTAAGGCAGCAAACGCCAATTTTCCACCCTGTATTGGAAGTGTTTGGGGGGGAAGGTGTGAGGCTGGTGCAGCATGCAGCAGCCAGGAAAGCTGCTTCCCAAAGTCATTAAGATCCAGCACAATTCAGGCTTTTCTTTAAAAAAAAAAAAAAAAGAAAGAAAATTGCTATGCGAGGATGTGAGAAGATAATTTTTTTTCCTTGCTAACTAATTCTGTTCCGGGAAGGTCAGACAGTGAGAAATCAAAGGTCAGTATTTTCTTTCTAGGTTCTTTTTTTTTTTTCTTTCATCGCCCCTACGAGTGATGCTAAATCCATCCCATGCCCCCTGGGCCCAAGGGGAGCAAGGCAGGGCCCCTGGCTTGCTGAATCCGATTTATCCCATTCATCTGTGCCTTCAGAGACGGGGCTGCCGCTGACCCACTGCGGCAGAGCAGAGAAGTCCCCAAGGACCTGCACTGGTGCCAATGGGGGCGCATAGCTGAGCCTCCCCCAGCCCCTCCTGGCTTCAGAAACGAGCAAAGGGAGAAATCCCGCTCAGCTGGGGGTGTTCCCAGGCTGGACCAAGGTCATGGGGTGGCCTGCATGGGGTATGCACGTCACTGCGATCCCTGCTGCCATGTGGAGGGCTCCGGGATCCCAAAGTGCCCGGTGTGGGGCTTGGGGGGCCACAGCCCCTGGCACTGCCCTGTGTCTGAGGGGCATGGAGGGGAGGGGAGGGGAAGGAGAAGGGGAAGGGGAGAGGGGAAAGGGAAAGAAAGAAAAAGAAAGTAAAGGAAGAAAAAATGAAAATAAAATAAGTGAAAGCAAAAGAAAATAAAATAAAATAAAGGAGAAAAAGAAAGGGAGGGAGGGAAGGAAGGAAGGAAGGGAAGGGAAGGGAAGGGAAGGGAAGGGAAGGGAAGGGAAGGGAAGGGAAGGAAAGGAAAGGAAAGGAAAGGAAAGGAAAGGAAAGGAAAGGAAAGGAAAGGAAAGGAAAGGAAAGGAAAGGAAAGGAAAGGAAAAAGAAAAGAAAGAAAAAGAAAAAGAAAAGAAAGAAAAAGAAAAAGAAAAAGAAAAAGAAAAAGAAAAAGAAAAAGAAAAAGAAAAAGAAAAAGAAAAAGAAGGGAGCAGGCAGAAAGTGGAGCTCGCGCTTTCTGCACCGCTCACCCTGCCGCTGCCCAGCAGCTCCCGGAGCACCGGCAGCCGCAGCCTCGGCCCCGGGCCCTTCTCCTTCCCCTTCCCCTACCCCTTCTCCTTCCCCTTCTCCTTCCCCTTCCCCTACCCCTTCTCCTTCCCCTTCTCCTTCCCCTTCTCCTTCCCCTTCCCCTACCCCTTCTCCTTCCCCTTCTCCTTCCCCTTCCCCTACCCCTTCTCCTTCCCCTTCTCCTTCCCCTTCTCCTTCCCCTTCTTCCCCTTCCCCGGCTCCGCCTGGGCCCTGCCCGGCCCCGGTCCCGCTTTCGTCCCGGTGGCTCCGGGAGGCGGCGAGGCCCCGCCAGGGGGTGCCCGCGGCCCGCGCCCGGCCCTGGAGGCCCCGCTGCGGGCCCCCCCCCCGGTGCCCCGGGCCCACACACGGGGATTTGGGGTGTTTTTGGGTGGTTCCGGGCTCACTGCCCTCCCGAGCCCTCAGCTCCCTGCTCAGCCTGCGTGTAAACCCCTCTGGGACCTTCACTGATCCTTGTGGGGGCAAGGCCAAGCAATTCCAGCGCTGGCGGTGGTGCAGCACGACATAGCTGCGAAGCAGTCACCCTCTGGTTCCCGAACTTAGTGCATAAACTGTCATTTTAGGGAAATCCTTCTCTCAAAGAAAAAGGGCTTCATCTCGCTGTGAATTCCTCCAGCTTGGAGGCCTTCACCAGGGCGCTGCTGCCAGGGCAGACCCCGCTCCTGGGGGAATCGGGAGGGGAATGGTCTCCACGTGTCGTGCGAGTTTGTATCGTATTTATGCGGAGTTCTGGCAATCAGAATGAGGTGTAAATAGGAAAGTGCAGCAATTCGTCTGGCGCTCATGGCAAACAAGGCGCAGAGACAGAGGAATGCATCAATAAATGTCAGGGAGCCGAGGGTATACCTGCATTTGGCAAAGCCAGGCAGCGGCTGGGAGGCACCGGCCATGGGGAAGCCGGGGCCCGGCTCTCTGACACCTGCATTTCGCTAGACCCTACAATAACATGGCCGTGTAGGCCTTGTTCCTCTGCAGCAGGCTTCCCTGGGCTGCTTGCAGGCTCCCTGGTGCCAGGGATGGTCAAAAAAGCAGCATTTTGGGCAGCTTGAATCCACCCTGCCTCTGCTCCCGTCCCCATGTGCTGCCTGGCACACTTAGCTGAGCCACAACCCCAGCGCTCACTTCTCCAGAGCCAGGAGAGGCTGTCCTCCGGCACCTGCACTTAACATTAAAATAAATAACTGTACACACATCCCGGTCACAGGGCTAGCCGAGTTCAGCTCTGAAGAGGTTAATTAGCGCTCTTTCCAATAAATGAATTTCTATGCTTTATATCAAGCACAGCTGTTTAGCACGGGAAGACCAGCCTCTGCCAATTAATATTGGTGAGCATACACACCTAACCGCGTGCCCTTTGACTGACGCTGTAATTCATGCACAGCGACACATCATTATCAGCAATAAACCAGCCCCGATCGGGGCTGGGTGTCTGCTTCTTCTCAGCCCTGTTGTCAGGAGCAGACAGACAGCGAGAGAGCAATTGCTGTCCCTGCGGTGCTGCAGGGCTGCTCAACGCTGGGTGCTTGGATGGCCAAAGCCCCGCACCTGAAGCCGGGACAAACCAAAGAAGCTGTCTCCATCCAGCACATGAAGGTTTCCCTTCTCCAACCATGTGAGCATGGCAGGACATCAGGGGCTGGTGCTAGGTTGCCACCTTCTTGGCCCCACGCACTTTGTCCTGGTGGCTATGGGGGGTCCCCAGGGCAGTGTGTGCCGACCTCCTGCTCCCTGCACACCAGGGGCCCAGACCTGTGGTCCTGAGCTTATCTCAGCATCACCCCACTGTGCAGCACCGTCCCGCCAGCATCACAGCCCCTCCCCAGCCCTTCTGCATCTGGCACAGGGCACCCAGCTTGCAGGGAGCTGCTAGGAAATGTTTGCACCCTCTGCAACCCATCTGGGATCGGGCGGACACCTGCTTACTCCCACATGTGCACTTTGGCGGGCCCCCCATCAGCTCATGGGCAGGAGCAAGCAGACACCAGTCAGCACTTCCAGGTTCACCTCATTAGCGCCGCTAATTTTTCATTTTTGCATAGAGGAACACATCCCGTGCAGAAAGGCAAACAGCGCCCGGCGAGCGGTTCCCATGGTGAGGCCCAAGTCCAGCCGCCGGCTGCGAGCACCCCGTGCAGCAGCGCTGCTGCAGCCTCTGCAAGCCTGTTCCCCCCCCCCCAAAAAAAAAAATAAAGAGCCTGGAAGGGACAAAAGAGAAGATGCTTCTCTGTGTGTTTTTCCTTTTGCATGCTTCTTTTTCTTACTCTAATGCACTGCCTCTTCCTGGAGGTGCTAAAGAGCAGCAAGGGGGCTGAAGGGCTCCTGGAGCCAAACCGTGCTGGGCAGATCAAGCAGGGCAGGACTGCTGGTCCTGGGCAGGTGCCTCATGGCCCCGAGGCGATGGGCAGAGCGTGACCGTGTCCCCGGTGAAGCCCCTGTTACCTCCGGCTGGCTGGAGAGGCCAAACACCACTGGTTTATCTGACCGTGGCCCCGGTCGAACTGCAAAGCCCATCTGCCTCCTGCGCAGAGGCCGCGCGCTGCCCGGCGAACGCAGCTGTAAATGCGGCTGTTTAATTGATTGCTCTTGCTCCAGCGGATTTCCCTGAAATCCCTCACCGCTGCGTGATTGATCTGTTTCATAACAGCTCCCAGAAACCTTTCCCTGTTACAGCTTGTACATGGGGAGCTTCTCGGGGCTCATTTCCTCGCCCTCCTATTCCTCAGCTGTGCGGGGCACACCGGTGCCATCCCTGCAGGGACAGGGGGACCCATGAGGCTGGGTTTCTGGACCAGGATGCAGTGCCTGCTGCCTGCTGTTGCTGTTTGGCCACTGACATTTGCCCAGCCCAAGCATTGCTCACCCAAAATGGAGCAAGTGTGGGGTGGCCCTGCAGGACAGCAGCCCCCATTGTCATGCTATGCACCATCAAAGCAGGTTGGATGGACGGGGAGAGCTTCTGGGGCAGCCCCAGCCCTAGAGAGGGGCCAGCTGTAGCCTCCTCTGCATGGTTTTCCCTCAAAAAAAAACCAAACATATTTTCCTCAGCAAGGGAAAGGCCAATCTATCTGCCAGCCTGTTTTCATCAGCCCCTCTGCAGTAATCTCGCTAAGGAGCTGGCTGCGTGCCTCGCCTTTGTTTCTGAAGATCAAATAGGACACACTTGCATGATAGCACTGATGCCTTGAGCCAGCTCCGGGCAGCCACAGCTGCCTGTGTTTGTTTGTCCTTCACGAGAATTAAAAGCAGCAGCAGAAGATGGCTCTGTGCTCTCCAGGAGCCGGATCCGTCCCCTGGCTGCGGGGAACAAGGCAGCAGGGTTGGGAAAAGTGGGTCCATGCCTCACCATCCTCCTCCTCCTCCTTCCCAAGCATGGGGCTTGGGCTGTGCAGGGCTCCCCGTGCCGGCAGGCTGGCAGCAACTGCACTAAGCAAGTCTCTTTGAAGATGTTTAATGCTCTGCTGTGCCACAAAGAGAAATAAACCCGTTTTCCGCCTGCCTCTCTGCCTCTCTCCCGAGACCTACATGCTGCTCAGGCTCTCGAGGAATTGCAAGACACAGGGAGGAGGGAAGACTGGCAAACCCCGTGGGTTGGGACAAGCAAGGGTGAGCAGGAGCCTTCCTCCCGGGATGCCCCGAGCGGGCACGAGGCAGATTGTGCAGGGTATCGCCAGCTTGTTATAAACTGACCCTGCAGGGCCTCACTGGGGCTTCAGCAGGCCCCTCAGATTGGGTGCATGTGGCACCTCACATCCCCCTGGCACAGCCAAAGTGGTGTCCCTGTAGCCGGTACCCAACAAAAACAGCACGCCCCATGCAGACCGGTCTGCTCTGGGACCAGTGAGGCACTGGTGTGAAGGCAGCCAGCCCAGTTACCTCTTCTGGTGCCTGCAGGACCTCCGACCAGCAGGACACCGGGCACGGAGCAGACACAACTCCAGGAGCTTCCCCTCGGGGACCTGGTGGGCTTGGAGAAGAGCCCCCAGCCTGTGCAAGCAGATAGTGAGAAACCCGCTGGAATTAGGGCCAAAACCCCATGGGGCACACTGCTGCTGGTGGGCACTGTGCGTGTACTGCTCTGGTACTGCTCTGGATCCCTCCCCCAGCCAGCTGCTGGGATCCCCAGCTCTCGCAGGGCTCCGTTTGGGGACAGCCCTGTGTCCAGGCTGGCCACAAGAGCCCCATGGTGGCCACTGGGGGCTGCTGAGGTCAGAGGGAGCTGGAGGGGGTGCAGCAAAGCAGGGCAGAGCTCGGAAACAGTGACCCCGAAAACTCACAACCCAGCAGGTGAACACGGGGCGAGGAGCTGAGCTGCTGCCTTAATGGCACGAGCTTCAGCCTCCTGGTTCAGGGAGGGCAAACTCATAAATTTTGCCTGTTTGTGCTTTGCAGTTGCACAGAAATCGCTGCCAGAAATGTGTTGAAAGCCCTGGCTGAGGGCAGGGAGGGCACAAATCTGCAGCCAGCATGGGGCAGAGGTGCCTGCTGGCGAGTTTCAGCCCCCATGCAAAGAGTTCTCTAACCTCCTGCTTTCTCTGACCTCCTGTAGACCCTCAGTGCAAAGAGCCAGTGCGGTCCTGGAGGAGGAGGCTTCTTAATGCCCTATAAACTGCAAAATCCCATGGGCTCATGCAGCAAAGCAGCCGTCAGCCCCGAAGCTACATCCCTGACCGGGCAGAGGTAAAGCCCTCTGCAGCTCTTCGTGCTGAGCCTCCTTGGTGGGTGAGGACAGAAGTGATGCCTTCAAACATGAGCTTTGTGAGGCCAGCACGGCGCAGCCGGCCGTGCCAGGTCACCCCGCGCCGCTGGCCCTCGTTACACAGATCTAGGACAAGCAGCCTCCTTTGTTTTCTCCTCTCCGGGCATCACGAGAGGTCTGGGTTTGTAGGACGGCAGCTTGGGAACATTAACTCACCGTAGGGTTATTTTGTCTTCATGCTGGAGTCTTCGTGGAGATGTCAGCTGCCAGAACGTGTCAGTTCTGCTTCACGGGACTGCCTTGGCGTTTTGTGGCCATGACAAGGAGACGAGGCACGGCACCCTTGGAGGAACGCTTTCAGTCTGGATGGTTTCGCTAATAAACAAGCTCGAGCTGGGCTGGGCTTAGCTGGGTGACTCCAAATGGGGCAGGGACATCGGAGGTGACCACAGCGGGGGGACACTGGCAGGACCACCACCGGCCCGCAGAGCAGGCGATGGTCAAACGGATCCAGGAGGAGAAAGCTGGGGGAGAGGAGCGGGGAGAAGAGGAGATGCTCGACCACAGACAGAGCTAGGGGGTCCTGCAGCAGAGCACAGCTCAGAGCAGATGGGGGTGGCAGCTCCTTGGCCCCAGCACAGCAATGAATCCCCATGGGGGAGCAGCCCCAGCACCCCAGGACCTCGCGGAGGCTCTGGAGCGTGATGCCCTTCACCAAAGGCGAAGCTCAGGGCGCTGCAGCTCTGCGTCACAGGAGGTGCCTTGGGGGGGACGCATCCTGCCCACGTCCTGGTTTGCAGAGATCCGTGGCACGTTGCCCGGGGAAATCAGCGCCTGGAGCAGGCACTGGGGCTCTGCTGTGGTTATGGGGAGATGTGAGTGACAGAGTCTGCAGGGCTTTTGGAAATGAAGTTGTTTGTCAGAGCGTTTCTGACTTGTACTGCTCTCTTCCAGAGATCCTTATATTCCTAGATATGGCCCTATAAGGGCCTTAGTTATGTTTTTTCCCCTGCTGACCGTGCCAAACTGTGCAGGGACTGGGGGTGCCCAGTGAGTAGGAGGGCTGCTGTGTGCTGTTCAGCCACGGCAAGCCACACAGTGGCACATTTGCCAGGTACCAGCACGTACATTTGGCACACGTAAGGGCAGGTACCTGTGCAGAAACATTCCCCAGGGCCGTGCCAGGCTCAGCACCCACTGGGATTGCAGCTGCAGGCCAGGGAGGCTGGAGATGCCGCTTTTCACCTGCTCCCCCCAGCCCTTTGGAGCCCTGGCAGACATTAGCAGCTACACAGTTGCCCGGGGGTGTATTTTTTGCAGAAACTTCAGCTTTCTGCCTCAGCTCTGGGTCTTGCACCACGTCTCCTTTGCCATCACTCAGCAGCTGAAGATGAGAAAAAAGCTGCTGCCCCCGTGAAACTGCGTGCGGCTGCCGGGGCCTCGTGGAAACCACCTGCAGACAGTGCAGAAGGCAGAGCAGGGTGCGATGGGGGCTGCGCTCCTTCTGCCTTCACAGAAGCTGCTCTGTGAGCAGGGAGCACAGCGGTGCTTTGGTTTCTGGCACGTTGCCCTCCTGACTCAGTTTACCTGCTGAAATCCACTTCTTTTCCCCTTGCTGCTGCTCCTCTGGAGGCTTTGGCAGCACAGAGGCGGAGGGAGGGCCAAGCAGGATCTGGGTAACGGGGCCACGCTCTGCAGGCTGGCACTTTGCTCCTTCCCACGTCTCTGTTGTGAAACAAGCAGGATCTTGGCCGGGGGCAGAGCACCGAGCCACATCCATCAGCCGGGGCTGATCCGCAGACAATTGTTTTAAGCATTACTGGAAAGGAGCTGAAGCACATTGGCACACATGCACACAGGTCATTGCACAAGGAAAATAAAGGCAATTCCACCTGGCACGGGGCAAGTGTGACCCTTGCTCAGCCAGCACTGGGTCTGGGAAGGGCTCTTCACCTCCCGGTGTTGGCTCAGCATCTCCATCCCTCCCGGCGCCGCTGGAGCCACGCTGCCCGTGATGGAAACGAGACCTGATTTTGAGCAGAAAGCAGCTGCGTGGGGTATCTTGCTCTGCCAGCTCCTCTCCGCTTCCCGCTGATGCTGAAGGAGGCTGATGGAAGCGAAGTGCACGTCGGCCCCCTCCTCGGAGCCGGGGAGCTTGGCTTGGGTGCTTGAAGCGACGCTGATCCGGGGGATGTGGCTGCTCCTGGCCTCACACCCCTCCTGCTGGATTGCCCCGTGGGGTGCTGACGTGCACGTGGGGACAAGGGACAAAAGTGCATGGTCTCTGTGTTCTGCTCCTCTTGCACACGTGCTTTTGGGTGCTTCTTCTATTCTGAGAGCATCCCCACAGCCGATCCAGCTGGGGGGTCTCTGTCCTGCTGGGCAGTGACACGGGGATCCTCATGGGATGCAGCAGCCCCATCAGTCCTCTCCTCTGGTTTGTGGCAGCTC
>NW_028137574.1:0-57500 GCF_965140915.1 Aythya marila
CTTAAAACAACCTGAGTTCATGTGCGAGCTCAGATTGCTGATGGGACCGTTCAGGGAACTGTGGACAATTGCATTCCCCTGACCGACCCCCACTAAGACCCGAATCATCCTGAAAATCATGAACGGTTAAGTAAATACTAAAACCTGGATGAATTGGGAATTGAGAATATGCTTCCAACAAGGTCTAAAAGAAAGCCCTATGGAATTTTTGGACCAACTCTGAAATGTAATGAAAATAAATAAATAAATAAATAAATAAATAAATAAATAAATAAAACAAAACGGTTTGGACCTGGCTTTGGAGGACAAATTGACTAGCCTTTTCCTAGGGTAATCAACCCCTGATTTCAACAGGAATAACGGGGACCTGGGGAATCTACCCTAGCGGATCCTCCACTGGTTATAATGAAGCTAGGGGAGGAATGGAAGTGAAATTTCTTATTGCTATGGGGCAACGTATTCAGTTCTAAATCAAGCATTAATGCCTTCACAGAATTATTATGTTAGGGTAAAAGGTGTGTCGTGGTTTAACCCGTCCGGCAGCTAAACACCACGCAGCTGTTCGCTCACCCTCCCCCTCCCTCTCTGGGACGGGGGAGAGAAATGGAAAGTGAAGCCTGTGAGTTGAGATAAAGACAGTTTAATAAGACAAAATAATAATAATAATAATAATAATAATAATACAATGATGATAATAGTACCACTACTAATGATGTGTACAAACAAGTGATGCACAATGCAATTGCTCACCACCCGCTGACCGATGCCCAGCCTAACCCCGAGCAGTCCGGCCCCCTCCCCCTGGCTAGCCACCCCTATGTATTGTTTAGCCTGACGTCAGATGCTATGGAATACCCCTTTGGCTAGTTTGGGTCACCTGTCCTGGGTCTGTCCCCTCCCAGCTCTTACTGCACCCCCAGCCTGCCTGTTGGCAGGACAGAGCAAGAAGCTGAGATGTCCTTGGCTTGGTATAAGCATTGCTCTGCAACAATTGAAACATCGGGGTGTTATCAGCACTCTTCTCATCCTAAGCCAAAACATAGCATCCTCCCAGCTACTAGGAAGAAAATTAACTCTGTTCTAACTGAAACCAGGACAAGGTGTAACCGAAAAGGCTTATTTTTGTGAACCTTTGAAGTACAAGTTAGGGAAACAATGGGGCATACACAGATTTTTATCTATGCCTATCTCCTCATGGGCACTCTTAGGTAGAGATTTATTAGAGCAAGTAGGAGCAGAAATTGTCTTTGAAAAGGGGAAAATGGAATTAAGAACAGGAGAAGAACAACTAATAAATGTGTTAAGCTTGGCACTAATACAAACTGACCCTAAAAGTGAAATACCTTTAGAGATCACAGATCAAGTATGTCCAGGAGTTTGGGCTACCGAAGTCCCTGGAAGAGCTAAAAATGTGACCTTAATAATTATTAAATTAAAGCCAGGAGAGAAACCCGTTAAGGTTAAGTAATATCCTTTGAGGATAGAAGATAGGAAAGGAATTAAAGAGATAATTGATCAGTTTTTACAGTATGGATTATTGATTGAATGCGAATCAGAATACAATGCACCCATATTGCCAATTAAAAAGGCAGATGAAAAAGCTATAGGCTAGTTCAGGATTTGAGGGCCATAAATAAAATCACTGAGGATATACATCCAGTAGTGGCAAACCCTTATACTTTGCTGACTAAATTAAAGAATAGTCAAGTCTGGTTTACCGTACTGGATTTAAAAGACGCCTTCTTCTGCCTAGGCTTAGCCACAGAAAGCCAAAACCTATTCGCCTTTGAATGGGAAAATCCCGATTCGGGCAGAAAGACGCAGCTTACGTGGACATTACTACCTCAAGGATTCAAGAATAGCCCCACTATTTTTGGAAACCAATTAGCAAGGGAACTCGAAACATGGATACCTCCGGACACTGAAGGTGCTTTGTTACAATATGTAGATGATCTCTTAATAGCTACCGAGACTAAAGGGAGTTGTATTCAATGGACTATAAGTCGTCTTAATTTTCTGGGTTTAAATGGATATCAAGTCTCTTGACAGAAAGTCCAGCTGGCTCAACAAAGTGTGACCTATCTGGGATTTGACATTTCGGAAGGACAACGAGAACTAGGAACTGAACATCAGGAAGTCATTTGCCGGACTCCAGAACCTCAAATGGTAAAGGAGCTACAAAGCTTTTTAGGAATGACAGGTTGGTGTCGCCTTTGGATTTATAATTATGGACTATTGGTAAAGCCTCTATGTGAATTGATAAAGATTAACCAGTCAAAGTTAGTCTGGACTGGAGAAGCACAAAAAGTCTTTAAACAACTTAAACAAGAATTGATGATTTTGAAATATCAAGCAATATTGGTAGAACAGGACGACGTGGAAATTGTGATAATTCATATTGTGAATCTAGCCTCTTTTCTTAGTGATGCTCCGGCACAAGCTGTGATTCACGATTGTTTAGAAACTCTAGAGACTGTGTATTCCAGCCGACCAGACCTTAAGGAGGAGCCCATGGAAGATGCGGAAGAAACTTGGTTCACGGATGGGAGCAGTTTTGTTACGCAAAGACAACGTAAAGCTGGATATGCTATAACAACTACTCAGCAGGTAATCGAGTCTAAGCCTTTACCCCCTGGAACATCAGCTCAAAAGGCGGAGATAGTTGCTCTCACGAGAGCATTGGAACTGGCAGCGGGAAAAAGGGTAAATATTTGGACAGATTCTAAATATACATTCGGCGTGGTACATGCTCATGGAGCAATTTGGAAAGAACATGGATTGCTGACCGCTCAGTGAAAACACAAAGTATGCTGAAGAAATTTTAAAATTGTTAGAGGCTGTAAAACAACCAGAAAAGGTAGCTATCATGCATTGTCAGGGACACCAAAAGGGGAACAGCGATTTTGAAATTGGAAAATCGATTGGCAGAGGCTAAGCAGGCAGCTGAAATAACTGAGGTGAAGGCATTGTCTTTGATACCAGACGGTAAAATCCAAACTATATCCAAATTATACAAAAGAAGACTTAAAATTAATTGAAGATTTGAAAGGTAAAATGAAACCAGATGGATGAGTATATTTAAAAGATAACCACATAGTAATACCCTCTAGTTTGACATGGCCCATAGTTCTTACAGAACACAATAAAACGCATTGGGGAGCTGGCACACTGCATAAGAGCCTGAGTCAGACATTAGTGGGACGATATGATAAAACAAGTAACTCAACAATGTAGCATTTGCTTACACAATACCAAGGATAGAATAAAATTTGGAATAATCGGTAAAGGAAATTATTCGGGGCAACAGTGGCAAATTGATTTTTCAGAACTCCCTAGAAAAGGGGGGTATCATTATTTACTGGTTCTGACTGACACGTTTTCAGGAAGGCCTGAAGCCTTTCCCTGTCGAACAAACAAAGCAAGAGAAGTGGTTAAAGTCTTGTTAAATGAAATAATACCATGCTTTGGGATTCTAGTAGCAATGTCTTCTGATAGAGTTTCACATTTTTGTGCACAAGTGGTAGAACAGATAAGTAAGATTCTAAAGATAGATTGGCAACTGCATACTCCTTATAGACCACAGGCAAGTGGACAGGTAGAAAAAATGAACCATTTAATTAAACAATAAATAGCTAAAATTGGATAAGAAGCTAATTTGTCATGGCCTCAATCCCTCCCTTTAGCATTACTTGGAATTAGAGTTAAACCTAGAATAAAAGGAAATTTGAGTCCCTTCAAAATCTTATATGGAAGGCCATAGCAATTTCTATTTAGTGGAGAGGACCTAACGCAGTTAGGATCAGAATATTTATATGCTTATATAACTGAACTTCAGAAACAATTAAATAAAGTACTTACATTTGTTTTAGGGACCAGGGCTAGAGGGTTGGATCAACCAATCCACCCCTTTAAGCTCGGGGATTATATATATATAAAGACTTTTTCAGGACAACCCGTGCAGGAAAAATGGAAGGAAAGTGGATGGGAGCATACCAAGTATTACTGACAACACACACCGCCATTAAGATTAAGAAGCAAGCAGCTTGGATCCACAACTCAAGGGTGAAGAAGGCCCCGGCGAGGATATGGACCACCACTCCAATTGGACCAACAAAATTACGGTTTTCCAGATCCTAATGATTGCAGGGGTGCGGTTCTCGGATTTGGGGTGGGCAACTTGGGATGAGAACTTACACCTGACCTTAATACAAACAATTTCTCAAGTAACTAATAAGACGAACTGTTGGGTATGCACCCATCTGCCACAGCATGGGAATAAGGGTGTATCGTTAATTGGGATTCCCTTGCCTGCAAACTTATCTTGGACTAATTTGTGGGAAAACACGTCTTGGGGTCGAAAATATTAAGCAGTTTTGGAACTAGAAGTGAGTAGCTTCATGCCGTTAGAATCCTATTATGTATGTGTACAAAGGTGTAACCCGCCTAAGGGTATAGGAAAACAGCATTGTATAAATACGGATACTACTTATGTGGGAAATCAGACATCTTGTAATTGAACAATTGATATTAGTACGACTAGCGGCTGGGCAAATTCAACCAGCTGGACGGTTCCAGAAGGAAAAGGGTGGTATTGGCTATGCAATGATACAGCCCGTAAGGTCTTGCCTGAGAATTGGAAGGGAACTTGCACTCTTGGAGCGGCAGTCCCCAATATGACAGTACATGATGTAGTGCCTCGAGGTTACTTGAGAAATCATATCCGGAGAATCAGATGAAAAATTAACAATCCATTGGTAGAGAGACACACCCCTTTTCATAGTTTTGTGTGATGGTTTGTCACATGGTTAGGAGTGAGTGAATTGGAAAAGGCAATAGTTAATATTTCTGCAATTATAGAGAAGTTAGAAAACAAAATTCTGGATGCTATGAAGGCTCAACAAGAAGAGATATCTAGTTTATCACAGGTAGTGTTACAAAAGCAGATGACCCTAGACTTGTTACTGGCCACTCAAGGGGGAGTCTGTACAGTAATAAACACAAGCTGTTGTATGTATGTAGATCAGAGTGGAAGGATCTCTACCGACCTGGAAGAAATATGGAAGCAGACCAGGATCCTACATGAGATCAGTAAAGATGATCTTTCATGGAGTTTTAGTGAAATATGGAATAAGTTAACCTCCTGGTTGCCCAATTTCCAATGGTTGAAACAAGTATTCATTGCTCTAATCGTATTAGTAGTGTTAGGAATATTTGTGTGCATGTTGTTTAGATGCCTGCTTTGTTGTGTTACTGTAAATAAAGAAAGTATCTGATGCAAAAGAATTTGCATGGGAAAAGAAAAGGGGGGATTGATTAAGGAGGTATTGGGGAGGCAAGGACAATCCCCAGACAAGGACTGTATATCTCGAAACAAGACACTGGAACTCATGATAAGGAAGCGGCAGGCGGACAGAGAAACGAATGTAAGGACTATAACTCTCGAAACTGGACATTGGAATTCATTATAAAGATACAACAAACGGGAGAATTGGCAACAACCAGCTCTTGCAATTAAGAAACATGCCAATTCAGCAGATTCCTGACCAAAGGTGAAAAGTACACTGTGAGGAAGACTCGGGGTCTTCCTCCCAAAGACCCCTGCCCACGTCCCAAAGACCCCTGCCCACAATTCTTGGAAGGCTCTGCGCAGGCGCAAGGTGCCAAAAGGCTAATTAGCATGAGAAGCGAGGGAAGGCGGGGATAGGTAATGCATATGTATAGGTGCTTGTAGAATATTGATAGATTGATTGTATAAATTCAAGACTGCTTTCTGCTTTGGGTATGCACGATAGGTGGAGAGATCCCCCGTGCATCCAGCGCTGCAATAAAGAATATACCACTTAAAGGAATTTCGGCTTCGATCTTTGAATCAATTTGGCGACCCAGATGGGACAACCTCTCTGCCGGACTGCAGGACCCGCTGGGAACAGGACTCCCTAGGGTACCCCCGGGATTTCCCGGAGGGACTCCTTGACTCACCGGATCACTGCGGAGGCAGACAAGGACCCCGTCATTGTAAGTGAGTATATTCTCTATTCTGGTTTGGTTTTCTGGTAGACCGGTCATCTGGAACTGTCTGTAAGTCAGAAGGTGATCTTCTGCGAGGCAGTGTTTGGTATATACTTTGTGGTTAGCACCATAAGTACATGTTTGGGGACCTTAAGGAAGGAGCTCGCTTTAAGGTCCGTCTGGAATTGTGTTGTCTATTTCGGTTTTCTGACTCATGGAGTATGGTATTTAACTCTGGTTATTGTTACTGCGATTTTGGCTATTTTCCTGGTGGTAATAGTAGGTTTGTGGCATTGTTATAAGAAAGATATCGTTACGGTGTTACACAGTTCGGTTTTCTGACTTATCGCATGTGGAATTTGACTCTGACTATTGTTACTGTGATTTTGGCAATATTGCTGGTAATAGTAGTTTTGTGGCATCGCTACTGAAAGATATTGCGTGCCCGTATTTTTGTGAGTGATACGTTTTGTGATACGCTTTTGTAAGTAACATGTGTATTCTGAAAGTGTAAACTGGAAACTGGGGGGGCAAACAAGCAGTGAAATTTTAAAGAAAAGTGTGTTAGGATGTGTTTTAAGTCACTGGAAGGATATTGGAGGATCTGCCGGTGGAAGTGTGAACAGGAAAACATTGATAAAATATCGTAATCAGTGGTGGCCGCTTTATAAGCTGGAATGTGGAGAAAAGTGGCCCCTAAATGGAACTTTAAACTATAATATTTTGCTACAGTTAATGTTGTTTTTTGAGAAGCAGAACAGGAGGAAATGTTGTATACTGATGTTTCAGCATCTTGGTGGGAAAAGGTAGGGAATTAAGTTGGCCCCTGACTGAACCTTTGATGTTGGCATTAGAGAAGTACAGGCTGGAGAAAGATAAAGGAAGTGTTAAAAGGGTTGTTGAAAGTGTTAAAGGTGTTTGAAGTTGAATGAGCAGGGAAAGAGGATGTAGGAATGTTAATAGTTCTGCCTCTGCCCGAGGCAGAGATCTTAAAATCATGGGTGTTAGCCCTTTAGGGCAAAGGGACCATGATCGGTCCGAGAGAGTTGTCACAGAAACAGAAAAGAGGTCAACTCTTAAAACAACCTGAGTTCATGTGCGAGCTCAGATTGCTGATGGGACCGTTCAGGGAACTGTGGACAATTGCATTCCCCTGACCGACCCCCACTAAGACCCGAATCATCCTGAAAATCATGAACGGTTAAGTAAATACTAAAACCTGGATGAATTGGGAATTGAGAATATGCTTCCAACAAGGTCTAAAAGAAAGCCCTATGGAATTTTTGGACCAACTCTGAAATGTAATGAAAATAAATAAATAAATAAATAAATAAATAAATAAATAAATAAAACAAAACGGTTTGGACCTGGCTTTGGAGGACAAATTGACTAGCCTTTTCCTAGGGTAATCAACCCCTGATTTCAACAGGAATAACGGGGACCTGGGGAATCTACCCTAGCGGATCCTCCACTGGTTATAATGAAGCTAGGGGAGGAATGGAAGTGAAATTTCTTATTGCTATGGGGCAACGTATTCAGTTCTAAATCAAGCATTAATGCCTTCACAGAATTATTATGTTAGGGTAAAAGGTGTGTCGTGGTTTAACCCGTCCGGCAGCTAAACACCACGCAGCTGTTCGCTCACCCTCCCCCTCCCTCTCTGGGACGGGGGAGAGAAATGGAAAGTGAAGCCTGTGAGTTGAGATAAAGACAGTTTAATAAGACAAAATAATAATAATAATAATAATAATAATAATACAATGATGATAATAGTACCACTACTAATGATGTGTACAAACAAGTGATGCACAATGCAATTGCTCACCACCCGCTGACCGATGCCCAGCCTAACCCCGAGCAGTCCGGCCCCCTCCCCCTGGCTAGCCACCCCTATGTATTGTTTAGCCTGACGTCAGATGCTATGGAATACCCCTTTGGCTAGTTTGGGTCACCTGTCCTGGGTCTGTCCCCTCCCAGCTCTTACTGCACCCCCAGCCTGCCTGTTGGCAGGACAGAGCAAGAAGCTGAGATGTCCTTGGCTTGGTATAAGCATTGCTCTGCAACAATTGAAACATCGGGGTGTTATCAGCACTCTTCTCATCCTAAGCCAAAACATAGCATCCTCCCAGCTACTAGGAAGAAAATTAACTCTGTTCTAACTGAAACCAGGACAAGGTGTAACCGAAAAGGCTTATTTTTGTGAACCTTTGAAGTACAAGTTAGGGAAACAATGGGGCATACACAGATTTTTATCTATGCCTATCTCCTCATGGGCACTCTTAGGTAGAGATTTATTAGAGCAAGTAGGAGCAGAAATTGTCTTTGAAAAGGGGAAAATGGAATTAAGAACAGGAGAAGAACAACTAATAAATGTGTTAAGCTTGGCACTAATACAAACTGACCCTAAAAGTGAAATACCTTTAGAGATCACAGATCAAGTATGTCCAGGAGTTTGGGCTACCGAAGTCCCTGGAAGAGCTAAAAATGTGACCTTAATAATTATTAAATTAAAGCCAGGAGAGAAACCCGTTAAGGTTAAGTAATATCCTTTGAGGATAGAAGATAGGAAAGGAATTAAAGAGATAATTGATCAGTTTTTACAGTATGGATTATTGATTGAATGCGAATCAGAATACAATGCACCCATATTGCCAATTAAAAAGGCAGATGAAAAAGCTATAGGCTAGTTCAGGATTTGAGGGCCATAAATAAAATCACTGAGGATATACATCCAGTAGTGGCAAACCCTTATACTTTGCTGACTAAATTAAAGAATAGTCAAGTCTGGTTTACCGTACTGGATTTAAAAGACGCCTTCTTCTGCCTAGGCTTAGCCACAGAAAGCCAAAACCTATTCGCCTTTGAATGGGAAAATCCCGATTCGGGCAGAAAGACGCAGCTTACGTGGACATTACTACCTCAAGGATTCAAGAATAGCCCCACTATTTTTGGAAACCAATTAGCAAGGGAACTCGAAACATGGATACCTCCGGACACTGAAGGTGCTTTGTTACAATATGTAGATGATCTCTTAATAGCTACCGAGACTAAAGGGAGTTGTATTCAATGGACTATAAGTCGTCTTAATTTTCTGGGTTTAAATGGATATCAAGTCTCTTGACAGAAAGTCCAGCTGGCTCAACAAAGTGTGACCTATCTGGGATTTGACATTTCGGAAGGACAACGAGAACTAGGAACTGAACATCAGGAAGTCATTTGCCGGACTCCAGAACCTCAAATGGTAAAGGAGCTACAAAGCTTTTTAGGAATGACAGGTTGGTGTCGCCTTTGGATTTATAATTATGGACTATTGGTAAAGCCTCTATGTGAATTGATAAAGATTAACCAGTCAAAGTTAGTCTGGACTGGAGAAGCACAAAAAGTCTTTAAACAACTTAAACAAGAATTGATGATTTTGAAATATCAAGCAATATTGGTAGAACAGGACGACGTGGAAATTGTGATAATTCATATTGTGAATCTAGCCTCTTTTCTTAGTGATGCTCCGGCACAAGCTGTGATTCACGATTGTTTAGAAACTCTAGAGACTGTGTATTCCAGCCGACCAGACCTTAAGGAGGAGCCCATGGAAGATGCGGAAGAAACTTGGTTCACGGATGGGAGCAGTTTTGTTACGCAAAGACAACGTAAAGCTGGATATGCTATAACAACTACTCAGCAGGTAATCGAGTCTAAGCCTTTACCCCCTGGAACATCAGCTCAAAAGGCGGAGATAGTTGCTCTCACGAGAGCATTGGAACTGGCAGCGGGAAAAAGGGTAAATATTTGGACAGATTCTAAATATACATTCGGCGTGGTACATGCTCATGGAGCAATTTGGAAAGAACATGGATTGCTGACCGCTCAGTGAAAACACAAAGTATGCTGAAGAAATTTTAAAATTGTTAGAGGCTGTAAAACAACCAGAAAAGGTAGCTATCATGCATTGTCAGGGACACCAAAAGGGGAACAGCGATTTTGAAATTGGAAAATCGATTGGCAGAGGCTAAGCAGGCAGCTGAAATAACTGAGGTGAAGGCATTGTCTTTGATACCAGACGGTAAAATCCAAACTATATCCAAATTATACAAAAGAAGACTTAAAATTAATTGAAGATTTGAAAGGTAAAATGAAACCAGATGGATGAGTATATTTAAAAGATAACCACATAGTAATACCCTCTAGTTTGACATGGCCCATAGTTCTTACAGAACACAATAAAACGCATTGGGGAGCTGGCACACTGCATAAGAGCCTGAGTCAGACATTAGTGGGACGATATGATAAAACAAGTAACTCAACAATGTAGCATTTGCTTACACAATACCAAGGATAGAATAAAATTTGGAATAATCGGTAAAGGAAATTATTCGGGGCAACAGTGGCAAATTGATTTTTCAGAACTCCCTAGAAAAGGGGGGTATCATTATTTACTGGTTCTGACTGACACGTTTTCAGGAAGGCCTGAAGCCTTTCCCTGTCGAACAAACAAAGCAAGAGAAGTGGTTAAAGTCTTGTTAAATGAAATAATACCATGCTTTGGGATTCTAGTAGCAATGTCTTCTGATAGAGTTTCACATTTTTGTGCACAAGTGGTAGAACAGATAAGTAAGATTCTAAAGATAGATTGGCAACTGCATACTCCTTATAGACCACAGGCAAGTGGACAGGTAGAAAAAATGAACCATTTAATTAAACAATAAATAGCTAAAATTGGATAAGAAGCTAATTTGTCATGGCCTCAATCCCTCCCTTTAGCATTACTTGGAATTAGAGTTAAACCTAGAATAAAAGGAAATTTGAGTCCCTTCAAAATCTTATATGGAAGGCCATAGCAATTTCTATTTAGTGGAGAGGACCTAACGCAGTTAGGATCAGAATATTTATATGCTTATATAACTGAACTTCAGAAACAATTAAATAAAGTACTTACATTTGTTTTAGGGACCAGGGCTAGAGGGTTGGATCAACCAATCCACCCCTTTAAGCTCGGGGATTATATATATATAAAGACTTTTTCAGGACAACCCGTGCAGGAAAAATGGAAGGAAAGTGGATGGGAGCATACCAAGTATTACTGACAACACACACCGCCATTAAGATTAAGAAGCAAGCAGCTTGGATCCACAACTCAAGGGTGAAGAAGGCCCCGGCGAGGATATGGACCACCACTCCAATTGGACCAACAAAATTACGGTTTTCCAGATCCTAATGATTGCAGGGGTGCGGTTCTCGGATTTGGGGTGGGCAACTTGGGATGAGAACTTACACCTGACCTTAATACAAACAATTTCTCAAGTAACTAATAAGACGAACTGTTGGGTATGCACCCATCTGCCACAGCATGGGAATAAGGGTGTATCGTTAATTGGGATTCCCTTGCCTGCAAACTTATCTTGGACTAATTTGTGGGAAAACACGTCTTGGGGTCGAAAATATTAAGCAGTTTTGGAACTAGAAGTGAGTAGCTTCATGCCGTTAGAATCCTATTATGTATGTGTACAAAGGTGTAACCCGCCTAAGGGTATAGGAAAACAGCATTGTATAAATACGGATACTACTTATGTGGGAAATCAGACATCTTGTAATTGAACAATTGATATTAGTACGACTAGCGGCTGGGCAAATTCAACCAGCTGGACGGTTCCAGAAGGAAAAGGGTGGTATTGGCTATGCAATGATACAGCCCGTAAGGTCTTGCCTGAGAATTGGAAGGGAACTTGCACTCTTGGAGCGGTAGTCCCCAATATGACAGTACATGATGTAGTGCCTCGAGGTTACTTGAGAAATCATATCCGGAGAATCAGATGAAAAATTAACAATCCATTGGTAGAGAGACACACCCCTTTTCATAGTTTTGTGCGATGGTTTATCCCATGGTTAGGAGTGAGTGAATTGGAAAAGGCAATAGTTAATATTTCTGCAATTATAGAGAAGTTAGAAAACAAAATTCTGGATGCTATAAAGGCTCAACAAGAAGAGATATCTAGTTTATCACAGGTAGTGTTACAAAATCGGATGGCCCTAGACTTGTTACTGGCCACTCAAGGGGGAGTCTGTACAGTAATAAACACAAGTTGTTGTATGTATGTAGATCAGAGTGGAAGGATCTCTACCGACCTGGAAGAAATATGGAAGCAGACCAGGATCCTACATGAGATCAGTAAAGATGATCTTTCATGGAGTTTTAGTGAACTATGGAATAAGTTAACCTCCTGGTTGCCCAATTTCCAATGGTTGAAACAAGTATTCATTGCTCTAATCGTATTAGTAGTGTTAGGAATATTTGTGTGCATGTTGTTTAGATGCCTGCTTTGTTGTGTTACTGTAAATAAAGAAAGTATCTGATGCAAAAGAATTTGCATGGGAAAAGAAAAGGGGGGATTGATTAAGGAGGTATTGGGGAGGCAAGGACAATCCCCAGACAAGGACTGTATATCTCGAAACAAGACACTGGAACTCATGATAAGGAAGCGGCAGGCGGACAGAGAAACGAATGTAAGGACTATAACTCTCGAAACTGGACATTGGAATTCATTATAAAGATACAACAAACGGGAGAATTGGCAACAACCAGCTCTTGCAATTAAGAAACATGCCAATTCAGCAGATTCCTGACCAAAGGTGAAAAGTACACTGTGAGGAAGACTTGGGGTCTTCCTCCCAAAGACCCCTGCCCACGTCCCAAAGACCCCTGCCCACAATTCTTGGAAGGCTCTGCGCAGGCGCAAGGTGCCAAAAGGCTAATTAGCATGAGAAGCGAGGGAAGGCGGGGATAGGTAATGCATATGTATAGGTGCTTGTAGAATATTGATAGATTGATTGTATAAATTCAAGACTGCTTTCTGCTTTGGGTATGCACGATAGGTGGAGAGATCCCCCGTGCATCCAGCGCTGCAATAAAGAATATACCACTTAAAGGAATTTCGGCTTCGATCTTTGAATCAATTTGGCGACCCAGATGGGACAACCTCTCTGCCGGACTGCAGGACCCGCTGGGAACAGGACTCCCTAGGGTACCCCCGGGATTTCCCGGAGGGACTCCTTGACTCACCGGATCACTGCGGAGGCAGACAAGGACCCCATCATTGTAAGTGAGTATATTCTCTATTCTGGTTTGGTTTTCTGGTAGACCGGTCATCTGGAACTGTCTGTAAGTCAGAAGGTGATCTTCTGCGAGGCAGTGTTTGGTATATACTTTGTGGTTAGCACCATAAGTACATGTTTGGGGACCTTAAGGAAGGAGCTCGCTTTAAGGTCCGTCTGGAATTGTGTTGTCTATTTCGGTTTTCTGACTCATGGAGTATGGTATTTAACTCTGGTTATTGTTACTGCGATTTTGGCTATTTTCCTGGTGGTAATAGTAGGTTTGTGGCATTGTTATAAGAAAGATATCGTTACGGTGTTACACAGTTCGGTTTTCTGACTTATCACATGTGGAATTTGACTCTGACTATTGTTACTGCGATTTTGGCAATATTGCTGGTAATAGTAGTTTTGTGGCATCGCTACTGAAAGATATTGCGTGCCCGTATTTTTGTGAGTGATACGTTTTGTGATACGCTTTTGTAAGTAACATGTGTATTCTGAAAGTGTAAACTGGAAACTGGGGGGGCAAACAAGCAGTGAAATTTTAAAGAAAAGTGTGTTAGGATGTGTTTTAAGTCACTGGAAGGATATTGGAGGATCTGCCGGTGGAAGTGTGAACAGGAAAACATTGATAAAATATCGTAATCAGTGGTGGCCGCTTTATAAGCTGGAATGTGGAGAAAAGTGGCCCCTAAATGGAACTTTAAACTATAATATTTTGCTACAGCTAATGTTGTTTTTTGAGAAGCAGAACAGGATGAAATGTTGTATACTGATGTTTCAGCATCTTGGTGGGAAAAGGTAGGGAATTAAGTTGGCCCCTGACTGAACCTTTGATGTTGGCATTAGAGAAGTACAGGCTGGAGAAAGATAAAGGAAGTGTTAAAAGGGTTGTTGAAAGTGTTAAAGGTGTTTGAAGTTGAATGAGCAGGGAAAGAGGATGTAGGAATGTTAATAGTTCTGCCTCTGCCCGAGGCAGAGATCTTAAAATCATGGGTGTTAGCCCTTTAGGGCAAAGGGACCATGATCGGTCTGAGAGAGTTGTCACAGAAACAGAAAAGAGGTACACTCTTAAAACAACCTGAGTTCATGTGCGAGCTCAGATTGCTGATGGGACCGTTCAGGGAACTGTGGACAATTGCATTCCCCTGACCGACCCCCACTAAGACCCGAATCATCCTGAAAATCATGAACGGTTAAGTAAATACTAAAACCTGGATGAATTGGGAATTGAGAATATGCTTCCAACCAGGTCTAAAAGAAAGCCCTATGGAATTTTTGGACCAACTCTGAAATGTAATGAAAATAAATAAATAAATAAATAAATAAATAAATAAATAAATAAAACAAAACGGTTTGGACCTGGCTTTGGAGGACAAATTGACTAGCCTTTTCCTAGGGTAATCAACCCCTGATTTCAACAGGAATAACGGGGACCTGGGGAATCTACCCTAGCGGATCCTCCACTGGTTATAATGAAGCTAGGGGAGGAATGGAAGTGAAATTTCTTATTGCTATGGGGCAACGTATTCAGTTCTAAATCAAGCATTAATGCCTTCACAGAATTATTATGTTAGGGTAAAAGGTGTGTCGTGGTTTAACCCGTCCGGCAGCTAAACACCACGCAGCTGTTCGCTCACCCTCCCCCTCCCTCTCTGGGACGGGGGAGAGAAATGGAAAGTGAAGCCTGTGAGTTGAGATAAAGACAGTTTAATAAGACAAAATAATAATAATAATAATAATAATAATAATACAATGATGATAATAGTACCACTACTAATGATGTGTACAAACAAGTGATGCACAATGCAATTGCTCACCACCCGCTGACCGATGCCCAGCCTAACCCCGAGCAGTCCGGCCCCCTCCCCCTGGCTAGCCACCCCTATGTATTGTTTAGCCTGACGTCAGATGCTATGGAATACCCCTTTGGCTAGTTTGGGTCACCTGTCCTGGGTCTGTCCCCTCCCAGCTCTTACTGCACCCCCAGCCTGCCTGTTGGCAGGACAGAGCAAGAAGCTGAGATGTCCTTGGCTTGGTATAAGCATTGCTCTGCAACAATTGAAACATCGGGGTGTTATCAGCACTCTTCTCATCCTAAGCCAAAACATAGCATCCTCCCAGCTACTAGGAAGAAAATTAACTCTGTTCTAACTGAAACCAGGACAAGGTGTAACCGAAAAGGCTTATTTTTGTGAACCTTTGAAGTACAAGTTAGGGAAACAATGGGGCATACACAGATTTTTATCTATGCCTATCTCCTCATGGGCACTCTTAGGTAGAGATTTATTAGAGCAAGTAGGAGCAGAAATTGTCTTTGAAAAGGGGAAAATGGAATTAAGAACAGGAGAAGAACAACTAATAAATGTGTTAAGCTTGGCACTAATACAAACTGACCCTAAAAGTGAAATACCTTTAGAGATCACAGATCAAGTATGTCCAGGAGTTTGGGCTACCGAAGTCCCTGGAAGAGCTAAAAATGTGACCTTAATAATTATTAAATTAAAGCCAGGAGAGAAACCCGTTAAGGTTAAGTAATATCCTTTGAGGATAGAAGATAGGAAAGGAATTAAAGAGATAATTGATCAGTTTTTACAGTATGGATTATTGATTGAATGCGAATCAGAATACAATGCACCCATATTGCCAATTAAAAAGGCAGATGAAAAAGCTATAGGCTAGTTCAGGATTTGAGGGCCATAAATAAAATCACTGAGGATATACATCCAGTAGTGGCAAACCCTTATACTTTGCTGACTAAATTAAAGAATAGTCAAGTCTGGTTTACCGTACTGGATTTAAAAGACGCCTTCTTCTGCCTAGGCTTAGCCACAGAAAGCCAAAACCTATTCGCCTTTGAATGGGAAAATCCCGATTCGGGCAGAAAGACGCAGCTTACGTGGACATTACTACCTCAAGGATTCAAGAATAGCCCCACTATTTTTGGAAACCAATTAGCAAGGGAACTCGAAACATGGATACCTCCGGACACTGAAGGTGCTTTGTTACAATATGTAGATGATCTCTTAATAGCTACCGAGACTAAAGGGAGTTGTATTCAATGGACTATAAGTCGTCTTAATTTTCTGGGTTTAAATGGATATCAAGTCTCTTGACAGAAAGTCCAGCTGGCTCAACAAAGTGTGACCTATCTGGGATTTGACATTTCGGAAGGACAACGAGAACTAGGAACTGAACATCAGGAAGTCATTTGCCGGACTCCAGAACCTCAAATGGTAAAGGAGCTACAAAGCTTTTTAGGAATGACAGGTTGGTGTCGCCTTTGGATTTATAATTATGGACTATTGGTAAAGCCTCTATGTGAATTGATAAAGATTAACCAGTCAAAGTTAGTCTGGACTGGAGAAGCACAAAAAGTCTTTAAACAACTTAAACAAGAATTGATGATTTTGAAATATCAAGCAATATTGGTAGAACAGGACGACGTGGAAATTGTGATAATTCATATTGTGAATCTAGCCTCTTTTCTTAGTGATGCTCCGGCACAAGCTGTGATTCACGATTGTTTAGAAACTCTAGAGACTGTGTATTCCAGCCGACCAGACCTTAAGGAGGAGCCCATGGAAGATGCGGAAGAAACTTGGTTCACGGATGGGAGCAGTTTTGTTACGCAAAGACAACGTAAAGCTGGATATGCTATAACAACTACTCAGCAGGTAATCGAGTCTAAGCCTTTACCCCCTGGAACATCAGCTCAAAAGGCGGAGATAGTTGCTCTCACGAGAGCATTGGAACTGGCAGCGGGAAAAAGGGTAAATATTTGGACAGATTCTAAATATACATTCGGCGTGGTACATGCTCATGGAGCAATTTGGAAAGAACATGGATTGCTGACCGCTCAGTGAAAACACAAAGTATGCTGAAGAAATTTTAAAATTGTTAGAGGCTGTAAAACAACCAGAAAAGGTAGCTATCATGCATTGTCAGGGACACCAAAAGGGGAACAGCGATTTTGAAATTGGAAAATCGATTGGCAGAGGCTAAGCAGGCAGCTGAAATAACTGAGGTGAAGGCATTGTCTTTGATACCAGACGGTAAAATCCAAACTATATCCAAATTATACAAAAGAAGACTTAAAATTAATTGAAGATTTGAAAGGTAAAATGAAACCAGATGGATGAGTATATTTAAAAGATAACCACATAGTAATACCCTCTAGTTTGACATGGCCCATAGTTCTTACAGAACACAATAAAACGCATTGGGGAGCTGGCACACTGCATAAGAGCCTGAGTCAGACATTAGTGGGACGATATGATAAAACAAGTAACTCAACAATGTAGCATTTGCTTACACAATACCAAGGATAGAATAAAATTTGGAATAATCGGTAAAGGAAATTATTCGGGGCAACAGTGGCAAATTGATTTTTCAGAACTCCCTAGAAAAGGGGGGTATCATTATTTACTGGTTCTGACTGACACGTTTTCAGGAAGGCCTGAAGCCTTTCCCTGTCGAACAAACAAAGCAAGAGAAGTGGTTAAAGTCTTGTTAAATGAAATAATACCATGCTTTGGGATTCTAGTAGCAATGTCTTCTGATAGAGTTTCACATTTTTGTGCACAAGTGGTAGAACAGATAAGTAAGATTCTAAAGATAGATTGGCAACTGCATACTCCTTATAGACCACAGGCAAGTGGACAGGTAGAAAAAATGAACCATTTAATTAAACAATAAATAGCTAAAATTGGATAAGAAGCTAATTTGTCATGGCCTCAATCCCTCCCTTTAGCATTACTTGGAATTAGAGTTAAACCTAGAATAAAAGGAAATTTGAGTCCCTTCAAAATCTTATATGGAAGGCCATAGCAATTTCTATTTAGTGGAGAGGACCTAACGCAGTTAGGATCAGAATATTTATATGCTTATATAACTGAACTTCAGAAACAATTAAATAAAGTACTTACATTTGTTTTAGGGACCAGGGCTAGAGGGTTGGATCAACCAATCCACCCCTTTAAGCTCGGGGATTATATATATATAAAGACTTTTTCAGGACAACCCGTGCAGGAAAAATGGAAGGAAAGTGGATGGGAGCATACCAAGTATTACTGACAACACACACCGCCATTAAGATTAAGAAGCAAGCAGCTTGGATCCACAACTCAAGGGTGAAGAAGGCCCCGGCGAGGATATGGACCACCACTCCAATTGGACCAACAAAATTACGGTTTTCCAGATCCTAATGATTGCAGGGGTGCGGTTCTCGGATTTGGGGTGGGCAACTTGGGATGAGAACTTACACCTGACCTTAATACAAACAATTTCTCAAGTAACTAATAAGACGAACTGTTGGGTATGCACCCATCTGCCACAGCATGGGAATAAGGGTGTATCGTTAATTGGGATTCCCTTGCCTGCAAACTTATCTTGGACTAATTTGTGGGAAAACACGTCTTGGGGTCGAAAATATTAAGCAGTTTTGGAACTAGAAGTGAGTAGCTTCATGCCGTTAGAATCCTATTATGTATGTGTACAAAGGTGTAACCCGCCTAAGGGTATAGGAAAACAGCATTGTATAAATACGGATACTACTTATGTGGGAAATCAGACATCTTGTAATTGAACAATTGATATTAGTACGACTAGCGGCTGGGCAAATTCAACCAGCTGGACGGTTCCAGAAGGAAAAGGGTGGTATTGGCTATGCAATGATACAGCCCGTAAGGTCTTGCCTGAGAATTGGAAGGGAACTTGCACTCTTGGAGCGGTAGTCCCCAATATGACCGTACATGATGTAGTGCCTCGAGGTTACTTGAGAAATCATATCCGGAGAATCAGATGAAAAATTAACAATCCATTGGTAGAGAGACACACCCCTTTTCATAGTTTTGTGTGATGGTTTGTCACATGGTTAGGAGTGAGTGAATTGGAAAAGGCAATAGTTAATATTTCTGCAATTATAGAGAAGTTAGAAAACAAAATTCTGGATGCTATGAAGGCTCAACAAGAAGAGATATCTAGTTTATCACAGGTAGTATTACAAAAGCAGATGACCCTAGACTTGTTACTGGCCACTCAAGGGGGAGTCTGTACAGTAATAAACACAAGCTGTTGTATGTATGTAGATCAGAGTGGAAGGATCTCTACCGACCTGGAAGAAATATGGAAGCAGACCAGGATCCTACATGAGATCAGTAAAGATGATCTTTCATGGAGTTTTAGTGAAATATGGAATAAGTTAACCTCCTGGTTGCCCAATTTCCAATGGTTGAAACAAGTATTCATTGCTCTAATCGTATTAGTAGTGTTAGGAATATTTGTGTGCATGTTGTTTAGATGCCTGCTTTGTTGTGTTACTGTAAATAAAGAAAGTATCTGATGCAAAAGAATTTGCATGGGAAAAGAAAAGGGGGGATTGATTAAGGAGGTATTGGGGAGGCAAGGACAATCCCCAGACAAGGACTGTATATCTCGAAACAAGACACTGGAACTCATGATAAGGAAGCGGCAGGCGGACAGAGAAACGAATGTAAGGACTATAACTCTCGAAACTGGACATTGGAATTCATTATAAAGATACAACAAACGGGAGAATTGGCAACAACCAGCTCTTGCAATTAAGAAACATGCCAATTCAGCAGATTCCTGACCAAAGGTGAAAAGTACACTGTGAGGAAGACTTGGGGTCTTCCTCCCAAAGACCCCTGCCCACGTCCCAAAGACCCCTGCCCACAATTCTTGGAAGGCTCTGCGCAGGCGCAAGGTGCCAAAAGGCTAATTAGCATGAGAAGCGAGGGAAGGCGGGGATAGGTAATGCATATGTATAGGTGCTTGTAGAATATTGATAGATTGATTGTATAAATTCAAGACTGCTTTCTGCTTTGGGTATGCACGATAGGTGGAGAGATCCCCCGTGCATCCAGCGCTGCAATAAAGAATATACCACTTAAAGGAATTTCGGCTTCGATCTTTGAATCAATTTGGCGACCCAGATGGGACAACCTCTCTGCCGGACTGCAGGACCCGCTGGGAACAGGACTCCCTAGGGTACCCCCGGGATTTCCCGGAGGGACTCCTTGACTCACCGGATCACTGCGGAGGCAGACAAGGACCCCATCATTGTAAGTGAGTATATTCTCTATTCTGGTTTGGTTTTCTGGTAGACCGGTCATCTGGAACTGTCTGTAAGTCAGAAGGTGATCTTCTGCGAGGCAGTGTTTGGTATATACTTTGTGGTTAGCACCATAAGTACATGTTTGGGGACCTTAAGGAAGGAGCTCGCTTTAAGGTCCGTCTGGAATTGTGTTGTCTATTTCGGTTTTCTGACTCATGGAGTATGGTATTTAACTCTGGTTATTGTTACTGCGATTTTGGCTATTTTCCTGGTGGTAATAGTAGGTTTGTGGCATTGTTATAAGAAAGATATCGTTACGGTGTTACACAGTTCGGTTTTCTGACTTATCACATGTGGAATTTGACTCTGACTATTGTTACTGCGATTTTGGCAATATTGCTGGTAATAGTAGTTTTGTGGCATCGCTACTGAAAGATATTGCGTGCCCGTATTTTTGTGAGTGATACGTTTTGTGATACGCTTTTGTAAGTAACATGTGTATTCTGAAAGTGTAAACTGGAAACTGGGGGGGCAAACAAGCAGTGAAATTTTAAAGAAAAGTGTGTTAGGATGTGTTTTAAGTCACTGGAAGGATATTGGAGGATCTGCCGGTGGAAGTGTGAACAGGAAAACATTGATAAAATATCGTAATCAGTGGTGGCCGCTTTATAAGCTGGAATGTGGAGAAAAGTGGCCCCTAAATGGAACTTTAAACTATAATATTTTGCTACAGCTAATGTTGTTTTTTGAGAAGCAGAACAGGATGAAATGTTGTATACTGATGTTTCAGCATCTTGGTGGGAAAAGGTAGGGAATTAAGTTGGCCCCTGACTGAACCTTTGATGTTGGCATTAGAGAAGTACAGGCTGGAGAAAGATAAAGGAAGTGTTAAAAGGGTTGTTGAAAGTGTTAAAGGTGTTTGAAGTTGAATGAGCAGGGAAAGAGGATGTAGGAATGTTAATAGTTCTGCCTCTGCCCGAGGCAGAGATCTTAAAATCATGGGTGTTAGCCCTTTAGGGCAAAGGGACCATGATCGGTCTGAGAGAGTTGTCACAGAAACAGAAAAGAGGTACACTCTTAAAACAACCTGAGTTCATGTGCGAGCTCAGATTGCTGATGGGACCGTTCAGGGAACTGTGGACAATTGCATTCCCCTGACCGACCCCCACTAAGACCCGAATCATCCTGAAAATCATGAACGGTTAAGTAAATACTAAAACCTGGATGAATTGGGAATTGAGAATATGCTTCCAACCAGGTCTAAAAGAAAGCCCTATGGAATTTTTGGACCAACTCTGAAATGTAATGAAAATAAATAAATAAATAAATAAATAAATAAATAAATAAATAAAACAAAACGGTTTGGACCTGGCTTTGGAGGACAAATTGACTAGCCTTTTCCTAGGGTAATCAACCCCTGATTTCAACAGGAATAACGGGGACCTGGGGAATCTACCCTAGCGGATCCTCCACTGGTTATAATGAAGCTAGGGGAGGAATGGAAGTGAAATTTCTTATTGCTATGGGGCAACGTATTCAGTTCTAAATCAAGCATTAATGCCTTCACAGAATTATTATGTTAGGGTAAAAGGTGTGTCGTGGTTTAACCCGTCCGGCAGCTAAACACCACGCAGCTGTTCGCTCACCCTCCCCCTCCCTCTCTGGGACGGGGGAGAGAAATGGAAAGTGAAGCCTGTGAGTTGAGATAAAGACAGTTTAATAAGACAAAATAATAATAATAATAATAATAATAATAATACAATGATGATAATAGTACCACTACTAATGATGTGTACAAACAAGTGATGCACAATGCAATTGCTCACCACCCGCTGACCGATGCCCAGCCTAACCCCGAGCAGTCCGGCCCCCTCCCCCTGGCTAGCCACCCCTATGTATTGTTTAGCCTGACGTCAGATGCTATGGAATACCCCTTTGGCTAGTTTGGGTCACCTGTCCTGGGTCTGTCCCCTCCCAGCTCTTACTGCACCCCCAGCCTGCCTGTTGGCAGGACAGAGCAAGAAGCTGAGATGTCCTTGGCTTGGTATAAGCATTGCTCTGCAACAATTGAAACATCGGGGTGTTATCAGCACTCTTCTCATCCTAAGCCAAAACATAGCATCCTCCCAGCTACTAGGAAGAAAATTAACTCTGTTCTAACTGAAACCAGGACAAGGTGTAACCGAAAAGGCTTATTTTTGTGAACCTTTGAAGTACAAGTTAGGGAAACAATGGGGCATACACAGATTTTTATCTATGCCTATCTCCTCATGGGCACTCTTAGGTAGAGATTTATTAGAGCAAGTAGGAGCAGAAATTGTCTTTGAAAAGGGGAAAATGGAATTAAGAACAGGAGAAGAACAACTAATAAATGTGTTAAGCTTGGCACTAATACAAACTGACCCTAAAAGTGAAATACCTTTAGAGATCACAGATCAAGTATGTCCAGGAGTTTGGGCTACCGAAGTCCCTGGAAGAGCTAAAAATGTGACCTTAATAATTATTAAATTAAAGCCAGGAGAGAAACCCGTTAAGGTTAAGTAATATCCTTTGAGGATAGAAGATAGGAAAGGAATTAAAGAGATAATTGATCAGTTTTTACAGTATGGATTATTGATTGAATGCGAATCAGAATACAATGCACCCATATTGCCAATTAAAAAGGCAGATGAAAAAGCTATAGGCTAGTTCAGGATTTGAGGGCCATAAATAAAATCACTGAGGATATACATCCAGTAGTGGCAAACCCTTATACTTTGCTGACTAAATTAAAGAATAGTCAAGTCTGGTTTACCGTACTGGATTTAAAAGACGCCTTCTTCTGCCTAGGCTTAGCCACAGAAAGCCAAAACCTATTCGCCTTTGAATGGGAAAATCCCGATTCGGGCAGAAAGACGCAGCTTACGTGGACATTACTACCTCAAGGATTCAAGAATAGCCCCACTATTTTTGGAAACCAATTAGCAAGGGAACTCGAAACATGGATACCTCCGGACACTGAAGGTGCTTTGTTACAATATGTAGATGATCTCTTAATAGCTACCGAGACTAAAGGGAGTTGTATTCAATGGACTATAAGTCGTCTTAATTTTCTGGGTTTAAATGGATATCAAGTCTCTTGACAGAAAGTCCAGCTGGCTCAACAAAGTGTGACCTATCTGGGATTTGACATTTCGGAAGGACAACGAGAACTAGGAACTGAACATCAGGAAGTCATTTGCCGGACTCCAGAACCTCAAATGGTAAAGGAGCTACAAAGCTTTTTAGGAATGACAGGTTGGTGTCGCCTTTGGATTTATAATTATGGACTATTGGTAAAGCCTCTATGTGAATTGATAAAGATTAACCAGTCAAAGTTAGTCTGGACTGGAGAAGCACAAAAAGTCTTTAAACAACTTAAACAAGAATTGATGATTTTGAAATATCAAGCAATATTGGTAGAACAGGACGACGTGGAAATTGTGATAATTCATATTGTGAATCTAGCCTCTTTTCTTAGTGATGCTCCGGCACAAGCTGTGATTCACGATTGTTTAGAAACTCTAGAGACTGTGTATTCCAGCCGACCAGACCTTAAGGAGGAGCCCATGGAAGATGCGGAAGAAACTTGGTTCACGGATGGGAGCAGTTTTGTTACGCAAAGACAACGTAAAGCTGGATATGCTATAACAACTACTCAGCAGGTAATCGAGTCTAAGCCTTTACCCCCTGGAACATCAGCTCAAAAGGCGGAGATAGTTGCTCTCACGAGAGCATTGGAACTGGCAGCGGGAAAAAGGGTAAATATTTGGACAGATTCTAAATATACATTCGGCGTGGTACATGCTCATGGAGCAATTTGGAAAGAACATGGATTGCTGACCGCTCAGTGAAAACACAAAGTATGCTGAAGAAATTTTAAAATTGTTAGAGGCTGTAAAACAACCAGAAAAGGTAGCTATCATGCATTGTCAGGGACACCAAAAGGGGAACAGCGATTTTGAAATTGGAAAATCGATTGGCAGAGGCTAAGCAGGCAGCTGAAATAACTGAGGTGAAGGCATTGTCTTTGATACCAGACGGTAAAATCCAAACTATATCCAAATTATACAAAAGAAGACTTAAAATTAATTGAAGATTTGAAAGGTAAAATGAAACCAGATGGATGAGTATATTTAAAAGATAACCACATAGTAATGCCCTCTAGTTTGACATGGCCCATAGTTCTTACAGAACACAATAAAACGCATTGGGGAGCTGGCACACTGCATAAGAGCCTGAGTCAGACATTAGTGGGACGATATGATAAAACAAGTAACTCAACAATGTAGCATTTGCTTACACAATACCAAGGATAGAATAAAATTTGGAATAATCGGTAAAGGAAATTATTCGGGGCAACAGTGGCAAATTGATTTTTCAGAACTCCCTAGAAAAGGGGGGTATCATTATTTACTGGTTCTGACTGACACGTTTTCAGGAAGGCCTGAAGCCTTTCCCTGTCGAACAAACAAAGCAAGAGAAGTGGTTAAAGTCTTGTTAAATGAAATAATACCATGCTTTGGGATTCTAGTAGCAATGTCTTCTGATAGAGTTTCACATTTTTGTGCACAAGTGGTAGAACAGATAAGTAAGATTCTAAAGATAGATTGGCAACTGCATACTCCTTATAGACCACAGGCAAGTGGACAGGTAGAAAAAATGAACCATTTAATTAAACAATAAATAGCTAAAATTGGATAAGAAGCTAATTTGTCATGGCCTCAATCCCTCCCTTTAGCATTACTTGGAATTAGAGTTAAACCTAGAATAAAAGGAAATTTGAGTCCCTTCAAAATCTTATATGGAAGGCCATAGCAATTTCTATTTAGTGGAGAGGACCTAACGCAGTTAGGATCAGAATATTTATATGCTTATATAACTGAACTTCAGAAACAATTAAATAAAGTACTTACATTTGTTTTAGGGACCAGGGCTAGAGGGTTGGATCAACCAATCCACCCCTTTAAGCTCGGGGATTATATATATATAAAGACTTTTTCAGGACAACCCGTGCAGGAAAAATGGAAGGAAAGTGGATGGGAGCATACCAAGTATTACTGACAACACACACCGCCATTAAGATTAAGAAGCAAGCAGCTTGGATCCACAACTCAAGGGTGAAGAAGGCCCCGGCGAGGATATGGACCACCACTCCAATTGGACCAACAAAATTACGGTTTTCCAGATCCTAATGATTGCAGGGGTGCGGTTCTCGGATTTGGGGTGGGCAACTTGGGATGAGAACTTACACCTGACCTTAATACAAACAATTTCTCAAGTAACTAATAAGACGAACTGTTGGGTATGCACCCATCTGCCACAGCATGGGAATAAGGGTGTATCGTTAATTGGGATTCCCTTGCCTGCAAACTTATCTTGGACTAATTTGTGGGAAAACACGTCTTGGGGTCGAAAATATTAAGCAGTTTTGGAACTAGAAGTGAGTAGCTTCATGCCGTTAGAATCCTATTATGTATGTGTACAAAGGTGTAACCCGCCTAAGGGTATAGGAAAACAGCATTGTATAAATACGGATACTACTTATGTGGGAAATCAGACATCTTGTAATTGAACAATTGATATTAGTACGACTAGCGGCTGGGCAAATTCAACCAGCTGGACGGTTCCAGAAGGAAAAGGGTGGTATTGGCTATGCAATGATACAGCCCGTAAGGTCTTGCCTGAGAATTGGAAGGGAACTTGCACTCTTGGAGCGGTAGTCCCCAATATGACCGTACATGATGTAGTGCCTCGAGGTTACTTGAGAAATCATATCCGGAGAATCAGATGAAAAATTAACAATCCATTGGTAGAGAGACACACCCCTTTTCATAGTTTTGTGTGATGGTTTGTCACATGGTTAGGAGTGAGTGAATTGGAAAAGGCAATAGTTAATATTTCTGCAATTATAGAGAAGTTAGAAAACAAAATTCTGGATGCTATGAAGGCTCAACAAGAAGAGATATCTAGTTTATCACAGGTAGTATTACAAAAGCAGATGACCCTAGACTTGTTACTGGCCACTCAAGGGGGAGTCTGTACAGTAATAAACACAAGCTGTTGTATGTATGTAGATCAGAGTGGAAGGATCTCTACCGACCTGGAAGAAATATGGAAGCAGACCAGGATCCTACATGAGATCAGTAAAGATGATCTTTCATGGAGTTTTAGTGAAATATGGAATAAGTTAACCTCCTGGTTGCCCAATTTCCAATGGTTGAAACAAGTATTCATTGCTCTAATCGTATTAGTAGTGTTAGGAATATTTGTGTGCATGTTGTTTAGATGCCTGCTTTGTTGTGTTACTGTAAATAAAGAAAGTATCTGATGCAAAAGAATTTGCATGGGAAAAGAAAAGGGGGGATTGATTAAGGAGGTATTGGGGAGGCAAGGACAATCCCCAGACAAGGACTGTATATCTCGAAACAAGACACTGGAACTCATGATAAGGAAGCGGCAGGCGGACAGAGAAACGAATGTAAGGACTATAACTCTCGAAACTGGACATTGGAATTCATTATAAAGATACAACAAACGGGAGAATTGGCAACAACCAGCTCTTGCAATTAAGAAACATGCCAATTCAGCAGATTCCTGACCAAAGGTGAAAAGTACACTGTGAGGAAGACTTGGGGTCTTCCTCCCAAAGACCCCTGCCCACGTCCCAAAGACCCCTGCCCACAATTCTTGGAAGGCTCTGCGCAGGCGCAAGGTGCCAAAAGGCTAATTAGCATGAGAAGCGAGGGAAGGCGGGGATAGGTAATGCATATGTATAGGTGCTTGTAGAATATTGATAGATTGATTGTATAAATTCAAGACTGCTTTCTGCTTTGGGTATGCACGATAGGTGGAGAGATCCCCCGTGCATCCAGCGCTGCAATAAAGAATATACCACTTAAAGGAATTTCGGCTTCGATCTTTGAATCAATTTGGCGACCCAGATGGGACAACCTCTCTGCCGGACTGCAGGACCCGCTGGGAACAGGACTCCCTAGGGTACCCCCGGGATTTCCCGGAGGGACTCCTTGACTCACCGGATCACTGCGGAGGCAGACAAGGACCCCATCATTGTAAGTGAGTATATTCTCTATTCTGGTTTGGTTTTCTGGTAGACCGGTCATCTGGAACTGTCTGTAAGTCAGAAGGTGATCTTCTGCGAGGCAGTGTTTGGTATATACTTTGTGGTTAGCACCATAAGTACATGTTTGGGGACCTTAAGGAAGGAGCTCGCTTTAAGGTCCGTCTGGAATTGTGTTGTCTATTTCGGTTTTCTGACTCATGGAGTATGGTATTTAACTCTGGTTATTGTTACTGCGATTTTGGCTATTTTCCTGGTGGTAATAGTAGGTTTGTGGCATTGTTATAAGAAAGATATCGTTACGGTGTTACACAGTTCGGTTTTCTGACTTATCACATGTGGAATTTGACTCTGACTATTGTTACTGCGATTTTGGCAATATTGCTGGTAATAGTAGTTTTGTGGCATCGCTACTGAAAGATATTGCGTGCCCGTATTTTTGTGAGTGATACGTTTTGTGATACGCTTTTGTAAGTAACATGTGTATTCTGAAAGTGTAAACTGGAAACTGGGGGGGCAAACAAGCAGTGAAATTTTAAAGAAAAGTGTGTTAGGATGTGTTTTAAGTCACTGGAAGGATATTGGAGGATCTGCCGGTGGAAGTGTGAACAGGAAAACATTGATAAAATATCGTAATCAGTGGTGGCCGCTTTATAAGCTGGAATGTGGAGAAAAGTGGCCCCTAAATGGAACTTTAAACTATAATATTTTGCTACAGCTAATGTTGTTTTTTGAGAAGCAGAACAGGAGGAAATGTTGTATACTGATGTTTCAGCATCTTGGTGGGAAAAGGTAGGGAATTAAGTTGGCCCCTGACTGAACCTTTGATGTTGGCATTAGAGAAGTACAGGCTGGAGAAAGATAAAGGAAGTGTTAAAAGGGTTGTTGAAAGTGTTAAAGGTGTTTGAAGTTGAATGAGCAGGGAAAGAGGATGTAGGAATGTTAATAGTTCTGCCTCTGCCCGAGGCAGAGATCTTAAAATCATGGGTGTTAGCCCTTTAGGGCAAAGGGACCATGATCGGTCCGAGAGAGTTGTCACAGAAACAGAAAAGAGGTCAACTCTTAAAACAACCTGAGTTCATGTGCGAGCTCAGATTGCTGATGGGACCGTTCAGGGAACTGTGGACAATTGCATTCCCCTGACCGACCCCCACTAAGACCCGAATCATCCTGAAAATCATGAACGGTTAAGTAAATACTAAAACCTGGATGAATTGGGAATTGAGAATATGCTTCCAACAAGGTCTAAAAGAAAGCCCTATGGAATTTTTGGACCAACTCTGAAATGTAATGAAAATAAATAAATAAATAAATAAATAAATAAATAAATAAATAAAACAAAACGGTTTGGACCTGGCTTTGGAGGACAAATTGACTAGCCTTTTCCTAGGGTAATCAACCCCTGATTTCAACAGGAATAACGGGGACCTGGGGAATCTACCCTAGCGGATCCTCCACTGGTTATAATGAAGCTAGGGGAGGAATGGAAGTGAAATTTCTTATTGCTATGGGGCAACGTATTCAGTTCTAAATCAAGCATTAATGCCTTCACAGAATTATTATGTTAGGGTAAAAGGTGTGTCGTGGTTTAACCCGTCCGGCAGCTAAACACCACGCAGCTGTTCGCTCACCCTCCCCCTCCCTCTCTGGGACGGGGGAGAGAAATGGAAAGTGAAGCCTGTGAGTTGAGATAAAGACAGTTTAATAAGACAAAATAATAATAATAATAATAATAATAATAATAATACAATGATGATAATAGTACCACTACTAATGATGTGTACAAACAAGTGATGCACAATGCAATTGCTCACCACCCGCTGACCGATGCCCAGCCTAACCCCGAGCAGTCCGGCCCCCTCCCCCTGGCTAGCCACCCCTATGTATTGTTTAGCCTGACGTCAGATGCTATGGAATACCCCTTTGGCTAGTTTGGGTCACCTGTCCTGGGTCTGTCCCCTCCCAGCTCTTACTGCACCCCCAGCCTGCCTGTTGGCAGGACAGAGCAAGAAGCTGAGATGTCCTTGGCTTGGTATAAGCATTGCTCTGCAACAATTAAAACATTGGGGTGTTACCAGCACTCTTCTCACCCTAAGCCAAAACATAGCATTCTCCCAGCTACTAGGAAGAAAATTAACTCTGTTCTAACTGAAACCAGGACAAGGTGTAACCGAAAAGGCTTATTTTTGTGAACCTTTGAAGTACAAGTTAGGGAAACAATGGGGCATACACAGATTTTTATCTATGCCTAGCTCCTCATGGGCACTCTTAGGTAGAGATTTATTAGAGCAAGTAGGAGCAGAAATTGTCTTTGAAAAGGGGAAAATGGAATTAAGAACAGGAGAAGAACAACTAATAAATGTGTTAAGCTTGGCACTAATACAAACTGACCCTAAAAGTGAAATACCTTTAGAGATCACAGATCAAGTATGTCCAGGAGTTTGGGCTACCGAAGTCCCTGGAAGAGCTAAAAATGTGACTGTCCTGGTTTCAGTTAGCACAGAATTAATTTTCTTCCTAGTAGCTGGTGGAATGCTGTGTTTTGGCTTAGAATGAGAAGAGTGCTGATAACACCCCGATGCTTTAATTGTTGCAGAGCAGTGCTTATACTAAGCCAAGGACATCTCAGCCTTTGCTCTGTCCTGCCAACGGGCAGGCTGGGAGGGTGCAGTAAGAGCTGGGAGGGGACAGACCCAGGACAGGTGACCCAAACTAGCCAAAGGGGTATTCCATACCATCTGACGTCATGCTAAACAATATATAGGGGTGGCTAGCCGGGGGGAGGGGGCCGGACTGCTCGGGGTTAAGCTGGGCATCGGTCAGCGGGTGGTGAGCAATTGCATTGTGCATCACTTGTTTGTACATATTATTAGTAGTAGTACTATTATCATCATTGTATTATTATTATTATTATTATTATTATTATTATTTTCCTGTCTTATTAAACTGTCTTCATCTCAACTCACGAGCTTCACTTTCCATTTCTCTCCCCCGTCCCAGAGAGGGAGGGGGGAGGGTGAGCGAACGGCTGCGTGGTGTTTAGCTGCCAGCCGGGTTAAACCACGACAGTGACCTTAATAATTATTAAATTAAAGCCAGGAGAGAAACCCGTTAAGGTTAAGTAATATCCTTTGAGGATAGAAGATAGGAAAGGAATTAAAGAGATAATTGATCAATTTTTACAGTATGGATTATTGATTGAATGCGAATCAGAATACAATGCACCCATACTGCCAATTAAAAAGGCAGATGAAAAAGCTATAGGCTAGTTCAGGATTTGAGGGCCATAAATAAAATCACTGAGGATATACATCCAGTAGTGGCAAACCCTTATACTTTGCTGACTAAATTAAAGAATAGTCAAGTCTGGTTTACCGTACTGGATTTAAAAGACGCCTTCTTCTGCCTAGGCTTAGCCACAGAAAGCCAAAACCTATTCGCCTTTGAATGGGAAAATCCCGATTCAGGCAGAAAGACGCAGCTTACGTGGACATTACTACCTCAAGGATTCAAGAATAGCCCCACTATTTTTGGAAACCAATTAGCAAGGGAACTCGAAACATGGATACCTCCGGACACTGAAGGTGCTTTGTTACAATATGTAGATGATCTCTTAATAGCTACCGAGACTAAAGGGAGTTGTATTCAATGGACTATAAGTCGTCTTAATTTTCTGGGTTTAAATGGATATCAAGTCTCTTGACAGAAAGTCCAGCTGGCTCAACAAAGTGTGACCTATCTGGGATTTGACATTTCGGAAGGACAACGAGAACTAGGAACTGAACATCAGGAAGTCATTTGCCGGACTCCAGAACCTCAAATGGTAAAGGAGCTACAAAGCTTTTTAGGAATGACAGGTTGGTGTCGCCTTTGGATTTATAATTATGGACTATTGGTAAAGCCTCTATGTGAATTGATAAAGATTAACCAGTCAAAGTTAGTCTGGACTGGAGAAGCACAAAAAGTCTTTAAACAACTTAAACAAGAATTGATGATTTTGAAATATCAAGCAATATTGGTAGAACAGGACGACGTGGAAATTGTGATAATTCATATTGTGAATCTAGCCTCTTTTCTTAGTGATGCTCCGGCACAAGCTGTGATTCATGATTGTTTAGAAACTCTAGAGACTGTGTATTCCAGCCGACCAGACCTTAAGGAGGAGCCCATGGAAGATGCGGAAGAAACTTGGTTCACGGATGGGAGCAGTTTTGTTACGCAAAGACAACGTAAAGCTGGATATGCTATAACAACTACTCAGCAGGTAATCGAGTCTAAGCCTTTACCCCCTGGAACATCAGCTCAAAAGGCGGAGATAGTTGCTCTCACGAGAGCATTGGAACTGGCAGCGGGAAAAAGGGTAAATATTTGGACAGATTCTAAATATACATTCGGCGTGGTACATGCTCATGGAGCAATTTGGAAAGAACATGGATTGCTGACCGCTCAGTGAAAACACAAAGTATGCTGAAGAAATTTTAAAATTGTTAGAGGCTGTAAAACAACCAGAAAAGGTAGCTATCATGCATTGTCAGGGACACCAAAAGGGGAACAGCGATTTTGAAATTGGAAAATCGATTGGCAGAGGCTAAGCAGGCAGCTGAAATAACTGAGGTGAAGGCATTGTCTTTGATACCAGACGGTAAAATCCAAACTATATCCAAATTATACAAAAGAAGACTTAAAATTAATTGAAGATTTGAAAGGTAAAATGAAACCAGATGGATGAGTATATTTAAAAGATAACCACATAGTAATACCCTCTAGTTTGACATGGCCCATAGTTCTTACAGAACACAATAAAACGCATTGGGGAGCTGGCACACTGCATAAGAGCCTGAGTCAGACATTAGTGGGACGATATGATAAAACAAGTAACTCAACAATGTAGCATTTGCTTACACAATACCAAGGATAGAATAAAATTTGGAATAATCGGTAAAGGAAATTATTCGGGGCAACAGTGGCAAATTGATTTTTCAGAACTCCCTAGAAAAGGGGGGTATCATTATTTACTGGTTCTGACTGACACGTTTTCAGGAAGGCCTGAAGCCTTTCCCTGTCGAACAAACAAAGCAAGAGAAGTGGTTAAAGTCTTGTTAAATGAAATAATACCATGCTTTGGGATTCTAGTAGCAATGTCTTCTGATAGAGTTTCACATTTTTGTGCACAAGTGGTAGAACAGATAAGTAAGATTCTAAAGATAGATTGGCAACTGCATACTCCTTATAGACCACAGGCAAGTGGACAGGTAGAAAAAATGAACCATTTAATTAAACAATAAATAGCTAAAATTGGATAAGAAGCTAATTTGTCATGGCCTCAATCCCTCCCTTTAGCATTACTTGGAATTAGAGTTAAACCTAGAATAAAAGGAAATTTGAGTCCCTTCAAAATCTTATATGGAAGGCCATAGCAATTTCTATTTAGTGGAGAGGACCTAACGCAGTTAGGATCAGAATATTTATATGCTTATATAACTGAACTTCAGAAACAATTAAATAAAGTACTTACATTTGTTTTAGGGACCAGGGCTAGAGGGTTGGATCAACCAATCCACCCCTTTAAGCTCGGGGATTATATATATATAAAGACTTTTTCAGGACAACCCGTGCAGGAAAAATGGAAGGAAAGTGGATGGGAGCATACCAAGTATTACTGACAACACACACCGCCATTAAGATTAAGAAGCAAGCAGCTTGGATCCACAACTCAAGGGTGAAGAAGGCCCCGGCGAGGATATGGACCACCACTCCAATTGGACCAACAAAATTACGGTTTTCCAGATCCTAATGATTGCAGGGGTGCGGTTCTCGGATTTGGGGTGGGCAACTTGGGATGAGAACTTACACCTGACCTTAATACAAACAATTTCTCAAGTAACTAATAAGACGAACTGTTGGGTATGCACCCATCTGCCACAGCATGGGAATAAGGGTGTATCGTAACCCTTACCCAAACCCTAACCCTAACCCTTACCCCAACCCTTACCCTGACCCTTACATTAACCCTAACCCTAACCCTATCCCTAACCCTAACCCAAACCCTTACTCTAACCCTAAGCCTTATCCTAAACCTTACACTTAATCTTATCTTTAACCTTACCCTTAAACTAATACATACCCTTACGTTTCCCTCATCATAACCCTAAAATTAACCATAACCATTACCCTAACACTTCTCCTTACCTAACCCTAACCCTTACTCTAACTTTTACCCTGAGCCAGAACCTTAGACTTCCCCTACCCCTTCCCCTTACTAATACCGTTACCCTAACCCTTACCCTTACACTTACGGTTACCATTAACCTTACCCTTACCCTAACACTTACCCTTACCCTATCCCTTACACTTATCCTTATCCATACAACTTACGCTTACCCTAACACTTAACCTTAACCTAACCCTAACCCTAAACCTTACCTGAACCCTTACCCTGACCCTTACATTAACCCTTACCCTAAAACTTACACTTAACCTTAACCTTACCCTTAACCTTAACCTAATACTTACCCTTACTTTTCCCTCACCCTAACCCTAAAATTAACCCTAACCATTACCCCAACACTTACCCTTACCCTAACCCTTACCCTTACCATAACCCATACTCTAACACATACTTCTACCCGTACCCGTACCCTTACGGTAACCCTTACCCTTACGGTAACCCTTACACTTATCGTAACCCTTACCCTTACCGTTACCGTTACCGTGGGCCTTACCCTTACCCTTACCCTTACCCTTACCCTAACCCTAAACCTTACCCTTATCCTAACACTTACCCTTACCGTAAACCTTACCCTTTCTGCTACACTTACCCTATGCCTAAATCTAAACCTTACACTTACCCTTAGCCTAACCCTCACCCTTACCCTTACCCATACCCTTATTCTTACCCTTTCCCGAACCCTTACCTTTACACTTACGGTTACCATTAACCTTACCCTTACCCTAACACTTATCCTTAACCTAACCCTTACCCCAACCCTTACCCTGACCCTTACATTAACCCTAACCCTTAGCCTAAACCTTACACTTACTCTTAACCTTAACCTTACCCTTAACATTAACCTAATATTTACGCATACGTTTTCCTGACTTTAACCCTAAAACTAACCCTAACCATTACCCTAACACTTAACCTTACCCTAACCCTAACCCTATCCCTTTCTCTTACACTTACCCTGACCTGTACCCTTACACTTACCCTTACCCTTATACTCACCCTAATTCTTACCCATACCCTAACACATATTTGTACCCTTAACCTTACTGTTACCCTTAACCTTACCCTCACCCTTACACTATCCGTTACCCTTACGCTTACCCTGAACATAAACCTTACCCTTGACCTTACCCTTACCATAAGCCATACAACAACACTTACATGTACACTTACGCTTGCACTTACCCTAGCAATTACTCGTACAATTACCCTTAACCTTACTATTAAGCTAACCCTAAACCTTACCCTTATCCTAACACTTACCCTTATCCTAAACCTTACCCTTTCTGCTACAATTACCCTTTGCCTAATTCTAAACCTTACCCGAACCCTCACCCTTACCTAAATCTAACTAAAATCTAACCATTACCCTAACCCCTCACCCTTACAATATACATATTTTTACCCTTTACCTAAACCTTTACCCCAACCCTTACCTTGACCCTTACATTAACCCTAATCCTTACACTAAACCTTACACTTACTCTTAACCTTAACCTTAGCTGTAACCTAATACTTACTCTTACGTTTCCCTCACCCTAACCCTAAAATTAACCCTAACCATTACCCTAACACTTACCCTTACCCTAACCCTTACTCAAACCCTTACAATGACCCGTACTTTTACACATACCCTTACACTTACCCTTACTCTTAAACTTACACTAACCCTTACCCTTAACTAAATCTAACCCTTACACTAAACATCATCCTTACCCTTACCATTATCCCTTCTCTTACCCTTATCCTAAACGTTTCCCAAACCCTTACCCTTACATTAAACCTAACCCTTACCATAACTCTTAACCTTATCCTTAAACTTAACCTAATACTTACCCTTATGTTTCCCTCACCCTAAACCTAAAATTAGCCTAACCATTACCCTAACACTTACCCTTACTCTAACCCTTATCCTCAACTTAAGTGTAAGTGTTAGGATAACGTTAACCTTAAGGGTGACCCTTAAGCTTATCCTTAATGTTTATGGTTAGGTTAAGGGTAATTGTACGAGTAATTGTTAGGATAAGTGTAAGCGTAAGTGTACATGTAAGTGTTGATGTATGGCTTATGGTAAGGGTAAGGTTTATGTTAAGGGAAAGCGTAAGAGTAATAGATAGAATAAGGGTAAGTGTAACGGTTAAGTGTTAGGGTAATGGTTAGGGTTAATTTTAGGATTAGGGTGAGAAAAATGTAAGGTTAAGTACTAGCTTAAGGTTAAGTGTAAGGTTAAGGTTAAGATTAAGTGTAAGGTTTAGGTTAAGGGTAAGGCTTCAGGGAAGGGGTAAAGTTCAGGGAAAGGTTTGGGGTAAGGTTTAGGGTTAGGTTCAGCTTAAGGGGAAGGGTTGGTGTAAGGTTAAGGGTATGGATAAGGATAAGGGTAAGGGTAAGGGTTAGCGTAAGAGTAAGATTAATGGTAAGGTTTATGTTAAGGGTAAGCGTAAGGGTAACGGATAGAGTAAGGGTAAGGGTACAAATATGTGTTATGGTATGGGTTATGGTATGGGTAAGAGTTAGGGTAATGTAAGGGTAAGGGTGAGTGTAAGGGTATGGGTCAGGGTAAGGGTAAGAGTAAGGGTTAGGGTTAGGGTAAGGGTAAGTGTTGGAATAATGGTTAGGGTTAATTTTAGGGTTAGGGTGAGGGAAACGTAAGGGTAAGTATAGGGTTAAGGTAAGGGTAAGTGTAAGGTTTAGATTTAGGCTAAGGGTAAGTGTAGCAGAAAGGGTAAGGTTTACTGTAAGGTTTAAGGTTTCGGCTTAGGTTAAGGGTAAGGGTAAGAGTAAGGGTAATTGTACAAGTAATTGCTAGGGTAAGTGTAAGCGTAAGTGTACATGTAAGTGTTGTTGTATGGCTTATGGTATGGTAAGGTCAAGGGTAAGGTTTATGTTAAGGGTAAGCGTAAGGGTAAGGGATAGAGTAAGGGTAAGGGTAAGGTTAAGGGTAACGGTAAGGTTAAGGGTACAAATATGTGTTAGGGTATGGGTTATGGTATGGGTAAGAATTAGGGTAAGTATAAGGGTAAGGGTAAGTGTAAGGGTACAGGTAAGGGTAAGGGTTAGAGTAAGGGTTAGGGTTAGGGTTAGGGTAAGGTTAAGTGTTAGGGTAATGGTTAGGGTTAGTTTTAGGGTTAAAGTCAGGAAAACGTATGCGTAAGTATTAGGTTAATGTTAAGGGTAAGGTTAAGGTTAAGAGTAAGTGTAAGGTTTAGGGTAAGGGTTTGGGTTAATGTAAGGGTCAGGGTAAGGGTTGGGGTAAGGTTTAGGGTAAGGGTTAGGTTAAGGATAAGTGTTAGGGTAAGGGTAAGGTTAATGGTAACCGTAAGTGTAAAGGTAAGGGTTCGGGAAAGGGTAAGAATAAGGGTATGGGTAATGGTAAGGGTGAGGTTTAGGCTAAGGGTAAGTGTAAGGTTTAGATTTACGCTAAGGGTAAATGTAGCAGAAAGGGTAAGGTTTACGGTAAGGGTAAGTGTTAGGATAAGGGTAAGCTTTAAGTTTAGGTTAAGGGTAAGGTATAGGGTAAGGGTAAGAGTAAGGGTAAGGGTAAGGGTAAGGGTAAGGGCAATGGTAACGGTAACAGTAAGGGTAAGTGTTACGGTAAGGGTAAGGGTTACCGTAAGGGTACTGGTACGGGTAGAGGTATGTGTTAGAGTATGGGTTATGGTAAGGGTAAGGGTTAGGGTAAGGGTAAGTGTTGGGGTAATGGTTAGGGTTAATTTTAGGGTTAGGGTGCGGGAAACGTAAGGGTAAGTATTAGGTTAAGGTTAAGGGTAAAGTTAAGGTTAAGTGTAAGTTTTAGGGTAAGGGTTAATGTAAGGGTCAGGGTAAGGGTTCAGGTAAGGTTTAGGGTTAGGGTTAGGTTAAGGTTAAGTGTTAGGGTAAGCGTAAGTTGTATGGATAAGGATAAGTGTAAGGGATAGGGTAAGGGTAAGTGTTAGGGTAAGGGTAAGATTAATGGTAACCGTAAGTGTTAGGGTAAGGGTAAGAGTAAGGGTAAGAGTAAGGGGAAGGGGAAGTCTAAGGGTCCGGGTCAGGGTAAAAGTTAGAGTAAGGGTTAGGGTTAGGGTTCGGTAAGGATAAGTGTTAGGGTAATGGTTACGGTTAATTTTAGGGTTATGATGAGGGAAACGTCAGGGTATGTATTAGTTTAAGGGTAAGGTTAAAGTTAAGATTAAGTGTAAGGTTTAGGTTAAGGGTTAAGGTTAGAGTAAGGGTTAGGGTTAGGGTTAGGGTTAGGGTTAGGGTTAGGGTTAGGGTTAGGGTTAGGGTTAGGGTTAGGGTTAGGGTTAGGGTTAGGGTTAGGGTTAGGGTTAGGGTTAGGGTTAAGGTTAGGGTTAGGGTAAGGGTTAGGGATAATGTAAGGGTCAGGGTAAGGGTTGGGGTAAGGTTTAGGTTAAGGGTAAAAGTAAGTATAATGGTAAGGGTAAGAGTGAAGGTTAGGGTAATGGTTAGATTTAGGTAAGGGTGAGGGTTAGGGTAAGATTTAGAATTAGGCGAAGGGTAAGTGTAGCAGAAAGGGTAAGGTTTAGGATAAGGGTAAGTGTTAGGATAAGGGTAAGGTTTAGGGTTAGCTTAATAGTAAGGTTAAGGGTAATTGTACGAGTAATTGCTAGGGTAAGTACAAGCGTAAGTGCACATGCAAGTGTTGTTGTATGGCTTATGATAAGGGTTAGGTTAAGGTTAAGGTTTATGTTAAGTGTAAGTGTAAGGGTAACGGAGACAGTAAAGGTAAGGGTAAGGGTAAGGGGAACGGTTAGGTTAAGGCTACAAGTACGTGTTAGGGTATGGGTTATGCTAAGGGAAAGGCTTAGGGTAAGGGTAAGTGTAAGGGTACGGGTCAGGGTAAGGGTTAGAGTAAGGGTTAGAGTTACGGTTCGGGTTAGGGTAAGGGTAAGTGTTAGGGTAATGGTTAGGGTTAATTTTAGGGTTAGGGTGAGGGAAACGTAAGGGTAAGTATTAGGTTAATGTTAAGGGTAAGGTTACGGTTAAGAGTAAGTGTAAGTTTTAGGGTAAGGGTTAGGGTTAATGTAAGGGTCAGGGTAAGGGCTGGGGTAAGGTTTAGGGTTAGGGTTAGGTTAAGGGTAAGGATTAGGGTAAGGGTAAGGGCATGGATAAGGATAAGTGTAAGTGTTAGGGTAAGGGTAATGTTAAAGGTAACAGTAAGTGTAAGGAGAAGGGTTAGGGTAAGGGTAAGAGAAAGGGTATTGGTAATGATAAGGGTGAGAGTTACAGTAAGGGTAAGATTTAAAGTAATGTTTAGTAAGATTTAAAGTAAGGTTTAGATTTAGGCTAAGGGTAAATGTAGCAGAAAGGGTAAGGTTTACTGTAAGGTTTAAGGTTTCGGCTTAGGTTAAGGGTAAGGGTAAGGGTAAGGGTAATTGTACTAGGAATTGCTAGGGTAAGTGTAAGCGTAAGTGTACATGTAAGTGTTGTTGTATGGCTTATGGTAAGGGTAAGGTCAAAAGTAAGGTTTATGTAAAGAGTAAGCTTAAGGGTAACGGATAGAGTAAGGGTAAGGGTAAGGTTAAGGGTAACGGTAAGGTTAAGGGTACAAATATGTGTTAGGGTATGGATTATGGTATGGGTAAGAATTAGGGTAAGTAAAAGGGTAAGGGTAAGGGTAAGTGTAAGGGTAAGGGTCAGGGTAAGGGTTAGAGTAAGGTTAGGGTTAGGGTAAGGTTAAGTGTTAGGGTAATGGTTAGGATTAGTTTAAGGGTTAAAGTCAGGAAAACGTATGCGTAAGTATTAGGTTAATGTTAAGGGTAAGGTTAAGAGTAAGTGTAAGGTTTAGGGTAAGGGTTAGGGTTAATGTAAGGGTCAGGATAAGGGTTGGGGTACGGTTTAGCGTAAGGGTTAGGTTAAGGATAAGTGTTAGGGTAAGGGTAAGGTTAATGGTAACCGTAAGTGTAAAGGTAAGGGTTATGGTAAGGGTAAGAATAAGGGTATGGGTAATGGTAGCAGAAAGGGTAAGGTTTCCGGTAAGGGTAAGTGTTAGGATAAGGGTAAGGTTTAGGGTTAGGGTAAGGGTAAGGGATAGGGTAAGGGTAAGGGTAAGAGTAAGGGAAAGGGAAAGGGAAAGGGTAAGGGTAAGGGTAAGGGTAAGGGTAAGGGTAAGGGTAAGGGTAAGGGTAAGGGTAAGGGTAAGGGTAAGGGTAAGGGTAAGGGTAAGGGTAAGGGTAAGGGTAAGGGTAAGGGTAGGGTAAGGGTAAGGGTTACCGTAAGGGTAAGGGTTACCGTAAGGGTACGGGTACGGGTAGAAGTATGTGTTAGAGTATGGGTTATGGTAAGGGTAAGGGTTAGGGTAAGGGTAAGTGTTGGGGTAATGGTTAGGGTTAATTTTAGGATTAGGCTGAGGGAAAAGTAAGGGTAAGTATTAGGTTAAGGTTAAGGGTAAGGTTAAGGTTAAGTGTAAGTTTTAGGGTAAGGGTTAATGTAAGGGTCAGGGTAAGGGTTCAGGTAAGGTTTAGGGTTAGGGTTAGGTTAAGGTTAAGTGTTAGGGTAAACGTAAGTTGTATGGATAAGTATAAGTGTAAGGGATAGGGTAAGAGTAAGTGTTAGGGTAAGGGTAAGGTTAATGGTAACCGTAAGTGTAAGGGTAAGGGTTAGGGTAAGGGTAAGCGTAAGGGGAAGGGGAAGGGGAAGTCTAAGGTTACGGGTCAGGGTTTAAAGTTAGAGTAAGGGTTAGGGTTAGGGTTAGGTAAGGATAAGTGTTAGGGTAATGGTTACGGTTAATTTTAGGGTTATGATGAGGGAAACGTAAGGGTATGTATTAGTTTAAGGGTAAGGTTAAAGTTAAGATTAAGTGTAAGGTTAAAGTTAAGATTAAGTGTAAGGTTTAGGTTAAGGGTTAGGGTTAGAGTAAGGGTTAGGGTTAGGGTTAGGGTAAGGGTTAGGGTAAGTGTTAGGGTAATGGTTAGGGTTAATTTTAGGACTTAGGGTGAGGGAAACGTAAGGGTAAGTGTTAGGGTAATGGTTAATGGTAAGGTTAAGGTTAAGAGTAAGTGTAAGGTTTAGGGTAAGGGTTACGGCTAATGTAAGGGTCAGGGTAAAGGCTGGGATAAGGTTTAGGGTTAGGGTTAGGTTAAGGGTAAAGATTAGGGTAAGGGTAAGGGCATGGATAAGGATAAGTGTAAGTTTTAGGGTAAGGGTAATGTTAAAGGTAACAGTAAGTATAAGGAGAAGGGTTAGGGTAAGGGTAAGAGTAAGGGTATTGGTAATGATAAGGGTGAGGGTTACAGTAGGGGTAAGTGTAAGGTTTAGATTTAGGCTAAGGGTAAGTGTAGCAGAAAGGGTAAGGTTTACTGTAAGGTTTAGGCTTAGGTTAAGGGTAAGGGTAAGGGTAATTGTACGAGTAATTTTAGGGTTAGGTTAAGGTTAAGTGTTAGGGTAATGGTTAGGGTAAATTTAAGGGTTAAAGTCAGGAAAACATATGCGTAAGTATTAGGTTAATGTTAAGAGTAAAGTTAAGGTTAAGAGTAAGTGTAAGGTTTAGGGTAAGGCTTAGCGTTAATGTAAGGGTCAGGGTAAGGGTTGGGGTAAGGTTTAGGTTAAGGGTTAATGTAAGCATTATGATAAGGGTAAGGGTGAGTGTAGGGTAAGGTTTAGAATTAGGCAAAGAGTAAGTGTAGCAGAAAGGGTAAGGATTACGGTAAGGGTAAGTGCTAGGATAAGTGTAAGGTTGAGGATTATGTTAAGGGTAAGGGTAATGGTTTGGTAAGGGTAAGGGTAAGGTTAATTGTACGAGTAGTTGCCAGGGTAAGTGGAAACGTAAGTGAACATGTAAGTGTTGTTCTATGGCTTATGGTAAGGGTAAGGTTAAGAGTAAGTTTTATGTTAAGGATAAGCGTAAGAGTAACAAATAGAGTAAGGGTAAGGGTAACAGTAAGGTTAAGGGTAGAAGTATGTGTTAGAGTATGGGCTATGGTAAGGGTAAGGGTAGAGTAAGAGTAAGGGTAAGGGTATGTGTAAGCGTATGGTTCATTGTAAGGGTTACAGTAAGGGTTAGGGTAAGGGTAAGTGTTAGGGTAATAGTAAGGGTTAATTTTAGGGTTAGGGTGAGGGAAACGTAAGGGTAAGTATTAGATTACAGCTAAGGTTAAGGTTAAGAGTAAGTGTAAGATTTAGGGTAAGGGTTAGGGTTAATGTAAGGGTCAGGGTAAGGGTTGGGGTAAGGTTTAGGGTAAGGGTTAGGTTAAGGATAAGCGTTAGGGTAAGGGTAAGGTTAATGGTAACCGTAAGTGTAAAGGTAAGGGTTAGGGTAAGGGTAAGAATAAGAGTATGGGTAAGGGTAAGGGTGAGGGTTAGGCTAAGGGTAAGTGTAGCAGAAAGGGTAAGGTTTACTGTAAGGTTTAATGTTTCGGCTTCGGTTAAGGGTAAGGGTAAGGGTAATTGTACGAGGAATTGCTAGGGTAAGTGTAAGCGTAAGTGTACATGTAAGTGTACATGTAAGTGTTGTTGTATGGCTTATGGTATGGTAAGGTCAAGGGTAAGGTTTATGTTAAGGGTAAGCGTAAGGGTAAGGGATAGAGTAAGGGTAAGGGTAAGGTTAAGGGTAACGGTAAGGTTAAGGGTACAAATATGTGTTAGGGTATGGGTTATGGTATGGGTAAGAATTAGGGTGAGTATAAGGGTAAGGGTAAGTGTAAGGGTACAGGTCAGGGTAAGGGTTAGAGTAAGGGTTAGGGTTAGGGTAAGGTTAAGTGTTAGGGTAATGGTTAGGGTTAGTTTTAGGGTTAAAGTCAGGAAAACGTATGCGTAAGTATTAGGTTAATGTTAAGGGTAAGGTTAAGGTTAAGAGTAAGTGTAAGGTTTAGGGTAAGGGTTAGGGTTAATGTAAGGGTCAGGGTAAGGGTTGGGGTAAGGGTTAGGTTAAGGATAAGTGTTAGGGTAAGGGTAAGGTTAATGGTAACCGTAAGTGTAAAGGTAAGGGTTCGGGAAAGGGTAAGAATAAGGGTATGGGTAAGGGTAAGGGTGAGGGTAAGGCTAAGGGTAAGTGTAAGGTTTAGATTTACGCTAAGGGTAAGTGTAGCAGAAAGGGTAAGGTTTACGGTAAGGGTAAGTGTTAGGATAAGGGTAAGATTTAGGGTTAGGGTAAGGGTAAGGGTAAGGGTAAGGGTAAGGGAAAGGGAAAGGGTAGGGGTAAGGGTAAGGGTAAGGGTAAGGGCCACGGTAACGGTAACGGTAAGGGTTACGGGAAGGGTAAGAGTTACCGTAAGGGTACGGGTACGGGTAGAAGTATGTGTTAGAGTATGGGTTATGGTAAGGGTAAGGGTTAGGGTAAGGGTAAGTGTTGGGGTAATGGTTAGGGTTAATTTTAGGGTTAGGGTGAGGGAAAAGTAAGGGTAAGTATTAGGTTAAGGTTAAGGGTAAGGTTAAGGTTAAGTGTAAGTTTTAGGGTAAGGGTTAATGTAAGGGTCAGAGTAAGGGTTCAGGTAAGGTTTAGGGTTAGGGTTAGGTTAAGGTTAAGTGTTAGGGAAAGCGTAATTTGTATGGATAAGATAAGTGTAAGGGATAGGGTAAGGGTAAGTGTTAGGGTAAGGGTAAGGTTAATGGTAACTGTAAGTGTATGGGTAAGGGTTATGGTAACCGTATTAGTAAGGGGAAGGGGAAGGGCAAGTCTAAGGTTCTGGCTCAGGGTAAAAGTTAGAGTAAGGTTTAGGGTTAGGTAAGTATAAGTGTTAGGGTAATGGTTACTGTTAATTTTAGGGTTATGATGAGGGAAACGTAAGGGTATGTATTAGTTTAAGGGTAAGGTTAAAGATAAGATTAAGTGTAAGGTTTAGGTTAAGGGTTAGGTTTAGAGTAAGGGTTAGGGTTAGGGTTAGGGTTAGGGTTAGGGTCAGGGTCAGGGTCAGGGTCAGGGTTAGGGTTAGGGTTAGGGTTAGGGTTAGGGTTAGGGTTAGGGTTAGGGTTAGCGTAAGGGTTAGGGTTAATGTAAGGGTCAGGGTAAGGGTTGGGGTAAGGTTTAGGTTAAGGGTAAAAGTAAGTATAATGGTAAGGGTAAGAGTGAAGGTTAGGGTAATGGTTAGATTTAGGTAAGGGTGAGGGTTAGGGTAAGATTTAGAATTAGGCAAACGGTAAGTGCAGCAGAAAGGGTAAGGTTTAGGATAAGGGTAAGTGTTATCATAAGGGTAAGGTTTAGGGTTAGCTTAATAGTAAGGTTAAGGGTAATTGTACGAGTAATTGCTAGGGTAAGTCAAGCGTAAATTTACATGTAAGTGTTGTTGTATGGCTTATGATAAGGTTTAGGTTAAGGTTAAGGTTTATGTTAAGTGTAAGTGTAAGGGTAACGGAGACAGTAAAGGTAAGGGTAAGGGGAACGGTAAGGTTAAGGCTACAAGTACGTGTTAGGGTATGGGTCATGGTAAGGGAAAGGCTTAGGGTAAGGGTAAGTGTAAGGGTACGGGTCAGGGTAAGGGTTACAGTAAGGGTTAGAGTTACGGTTAGGGTTAGGGTAAGGGTAAGTGTTAGGGTAATGGTTAGGGTTAATTTTCGGGTTAGGTTGAGGGAAACGTAAGGGTAAGTGTTAGGGTAATGGTTAAGGGTAAGGTTACGGTTAAGAGTAAGTGTAAGTTATAGGGTAAGGGTTAGGGTTAATGTAAGGATCAGGGTAAGGGCTGGGATAAGGTTTAGGGTTAGGGTTAGGTTAAGGGTAAAGATTAGGCTAAGGGTAAGAGTAAGGTTTAGATTTAGGCTAAGGGTAAGTGTAGCAGAAAGGGTAAGGTTTACTGTATGGTTTAGGCTTAGGTTAAGGGTAAGGGTAAGCGTAAGGGTAATTGTACGAGTAATTTTAGGGTTAGGGTAAGGTTAAGTGTTAGGGTAATGGTTAGGGTTAATTTTAGGGTTAGGGTGAGGGAAACGTAAGGGTAAGTATTAGGTTACAGCTAAGGTTAAGGTTAAGAGTAAGTGTAAGGTTTAGGGTAAGGGTTAGGGTTAATGTAAGGGTCAGGGTAAGGGTTGGGGTAAGGTTTAGGGTAAGGGTTAGGTTAAGGATAAGTGTTAGGGTAAGGGTAAGGTTAATGGTAACCGTAAGTGTAAAGGTAAGGGTTAGGGTAAGTGTAAGAATAAGGGTATGGGTAATGGTAAGGGTGAGGGTTAGGCTAAGGTTAAGTGTAAGGTTTAGATTTAGGCTAAGGGTAAGTGTAGCAGAAAGGGTAAGGTTTACGGTAAGGGTAAGTGTTAGGATAAGGGTAAGGTTTAGGGTTAGGTTAAGGGTAAGGGATAGGGTAAGGGATTGGGTAAGGGATAGGGTAAGAGTAAGGGTAAGGGTAAGGGTAAGGGTAAGGGTAAGGGTAAGGGTAAGGGTAAGGGTAAGAGTTAGGGTAACGGAAAGCGTAAGGGTACGGGTGGAAGTATGTGTTAGAGTATGGGTTATGATAAGGGTAAGGGTTAGGGTAAGAGTAAGTGTAAGGGTATGTTTAAGTGTACGGGTCACTGTAAGTGTTAGAGTAAGGGTTAGGTTAGGGGTAACTGTTAGGGTAATGGTTAGGGTTAATTTTAGGGTTAGTGTGAGGAAAACGTAAAGGTAAGTATTAGGTTAAGGTTAAGAGCAAGTGTAAGGTTTAGGTTAAGGGTAAGGGTTAATGTAATGGTACTGGAAAGGGTTCAGGTAAGGTTTAGGGTTAGAGTTAGGTTAGGGTTAAGTGTTAGGTAAAGGGTAAGTTGTATGTAGAAGAATAAGTGTAAGAGTAAGGGTATTGGTAATGATAAGGGTGAGGGTTAAGGATAAGGTATAAGGATAATGGTATTTAATTTTTTTAATTCAATTTATTTTAAATTAAAATTTTTTAATTTAATTAATTAATATTTTAATTGTACGAGTAATTGCTAGGGCAAGTTTAAGCGTAAGTGTACATTTAAGTGTTGTTGTGTGGCTTATTGTAAGGGTAAGGTTAAGTGTTAGGGTAATGGTTATGGTTAATTATAGGGTTAGGGTGAGAAAAACGTAAGATTAAGTATTAGCTAAAGGTTAAGGGTAAGGTTAATGTTAAGAGTAAGTGTAAGGTTTAGGGTAAGGGTTAGGTTAAGGATAAGTGTTAGGGTAAGGGTAAGGTTAATGGTAACCGTAAGTGTAAAGGAAAGGGTTAGGATAAGAGTAAGAATAAGGGTATGGGTAATGGTAAGGGTGAGGGTTAGGCTAAGGGTAAGTGTAAGGTTTAGATTTACGCTAAGGGTAAGTGTAGCAGAAAGGGTAAGGTTTACGGTAAGGTTTAAGGTTTAGGGTTAGGTTAAGGGGAAGGGGAAGGGGAAGGTAAGGGGAAGGGTTGGAGTAAGGTATAGGGTAAGGGTAAGGTTATGGTTAAAGGAAAGAGTAAGGGTAAGGAAAAAGTAAAGGTAAGGATTTGGGTAATGGTAAGGGTGAGAAGGGTTAGGGTAAGGGTTACGGTAAGGGTTAGGTAACGCAGTGTACAACCTGGGACGTCACACGCAGAGCTGCCTCTGGCAAGGTGAGTGAGGAACAGATGTAGCAGTTGTTGTGTTGTAGGTCTCACTGTTCCTCTAAGCATCCCCTCTTTGTCTTTTAGAGGTGTTGTAGCTGTTTGAAGAGGGTAGATTGAAGCATCTGCCTCGGGGGCTGGTAAGCGGCAGAGGTAAGGGAGCAGATGAGAGTAACTTACCTAGTTGTGCTGTGTCTTTGGATGCTGCATCGGCCTATGCGTTTCTTTTTCTTTCACAGGTGTCTCGCACAGGCTCAAAGGAGCAAACTGCACTCTGAAGAGCTGTGTAAGAAGAGGGGCTGGTCATGAGCTGGGTTGGAGCAGAACGACCAAGTAGCACAAGGTGACTATGAAAGGTGTCCGTCTTGCTTTGCAGGTGCCGTGGCAGGCTCTCCACAGAAGTGGATAAGGATATGAGATAAGGCCAGAGAGCGACAAGGAGCGGCACGTGCAGGGATGGTTTTGAAGCGCTGCGGTGGCTTACTCTTCTGTTCATCAGGTGCCACAGGCAAGGTGGGTTGTAACATCAGTCCTTATATTTGCATGAAAGCAGTTCACTTGAATGCCACAGTGCATCTGAGTAGGGTGTTCTAGCAGAACAAGCTTGTCTGGCACAGCGGTGCCTGATGGCAGTGTGTTTCCTCAGGTGAAGAGGTACCTGAAGCCCCATCCTATCTAGCCTGCACACAATTATCTGAGAATGAAAGCTGCTTTCCAGTAATTCAGAAAGCCAAGTTACGTCTCAGCCTTGAGCATCTCGGGCTTTTGGGCCTGTCTGTAACATTTGGCACCAGCACTAATACTTTTTTTGGCATATGTTTAGCGTTTGGGGCCTGTGTCTGGGATTTGGGCCCTGTCTCGAACCAGTGGGGCTTTGTCCTGGGTTTTGGAGCCTGCCTCTAGAGTTCAGGGCCTGTGATTAGGCTTTTGGGGTCTGTGTCTGGGGGCCGGTATCTGGGGGCAAGGGGGGAGCTGCTTGTAGACCCTTGGGGCCGGCATTGAGGGGGTTGGGAGCTGACTCTACACCTTTGGGGCCTGCTTCTGGGGGCGGGGGGGGGTTGAGACCAGCATCTGGGGGAGGGGTGGGAGCTCTTTGTATTCCTTTGGAGCCTGTGTCGGGGGGCGGGGGGGAAGGGGAGGGTTGGTTGGGAGGTGCTTGTACACTGTTGGAGCCTGGGTTGAGGGAGGAGGTTTGGAGCTGCTTCTACACCTTTGGGCCTGGCATCGGGGGTAGGGGGTTGGGTGCTGGTTGCAGGGGCCTGTGTTTGGGGGGGGGGGGGGCTTGGGACCTGCGTCTGGGGGAGGGGTGGGAGCTGCTTGTACACCTTTGGGGCCTGCATGTGTGGGGGGTCAGGGCCTGTGTCTAGCGGGCTGGGAACTGCTTGTACAATGTAGGAATCTGTTTCTGCAGGGTGGCTGGGAGCTGTTTGTACAACTTTGGGGCCAGCATCTGGGGGTGGCTGGGAGCTGCCTGTACACTGTAGGGGCCTGTGTTTGTGGGGGGCTTGGGGGCCTCCCTCGGGGCAGGGGGGTGGGTTGGGAGCTGCTTGTATAGGGTAGGGGGCCTGCCTGGCAGGGGTTGGGAGCTGCTTGTAGAATTTGGGTCGCTGTGTCTGGGGGGGCGGTTGGGGCCTGTGTCTCAGGGGTGTTGGGAACTGGTTGTACACCTTTGGGTCCTGTCTCTGGGGGGGAGCTACTTGTACACTTTTGGGGTCTGTATTTGAGGGGGGTTGTGATTCAAAGATCGAAGCCGAAATTCCTTTAAGTGGTATATTCTTTATTGCAGCGCTGGATGCACGGGGGATCTCTCCACCTATCGTGAATACCTAAAGCGGAAAGCAGTCTTGAATTTATACAATCAATCTATCAATATTCTACAAGCACCTATACATATGCATTACCAAACCCCGCCTTCCCTCGCTTCTTATGCTAATTAGCCTTTTGGCACCTTGCGCCTGCGTAGAGCCTTCCAAGAATTGTGGGCAGGGGTCTTTGGGACGTGGGCAGGGGTCTCTGGGAGGAAGACCCCGAGTCTTCCTCACAGTGTACTTTTCACCTTTGGTCAAGAATCTGCTGAATTGGCATGTTTCTTAATTGCGAGAGCTGGTTGTTGCCAATTCTTCCATTTGTTGTATCTTTATAATGAATTCCAATGTCCAGTTTCGAGAGTTATAGTCCTTACATTCGTTTCTCTGTCCGCCTGCCGCTTCCTTATCATGAGTTCCAGTGTCTTGTTTCGAGATATACAGTCCTTGTCTGGGGATTGTCCTTGCCTCCCCAATACCTCCTTAATCAATCCCCCCTTTTCTTTTCCCATGCAAATTCTTTTGCATCAGATACTTTCATTATTTACAGTAACACAACAAAGCAGGCATCTAAACAACATGCACACAAATATTCCTAACACTACTAATACGATTAGAGCAATGAATACTTGTTTCAACCATTGGAAATTGGGCAACCAGGAGGTTAACTTATTCCATATTTCACTAAAACTCCATGAAAGATCATCTTTACTGATCTCATGTAGGATCCTGGTCTGCTTCCATATTTCTTCCAGGTCGGTAGAGATCCTTCCACTCTGATCTACATACATACAACAGCTTGTGTTTATTACTGTACAGACTCCCCCTTGAGTGGCCAGTAACAAGTCTAGGGTCATCTGCTTTTGTAATACTACCTGTGATAAACTAGATATCTCTTCTTGTTGAGCCTTCATAGCATCCAGAATTTTGTTTTCTAACTTCTCTATAATTGCAGAAATATTAACTATTGCCTTTTCCAATTCACTCACTCCTAACCATGTGACAAACCATCACACAAAACTATGAAAAGGGGTGTGTCTCTCTACCAATGGATTGTTAATTTTTCATCTGATTCTCCGGATATGATTTCTCAAGTAACCTTGAGGCACTACATCATGTACTGTCATATTGGGGACTACCGCTCCAAGAGTGCAAGTTCCCTTCCAATTCTCAGGCAAGACCTTACGGGCTGTATCATTGCATAGCCAATACCACCCTTTTCCTTCTGGAACCGTCCAGCTGGTTGAATTTGCCCAGCCACTAGTCGTACTAATATCAATTGTTCAATTACAAGATGTCTGATTTCCCACATAAGTAGTATCCGTATTTATACAATGCTGTTTTCCTATACCCTTTGGCGGGTTACACCTTTGTACACATACATAATAGGATTCTAACGGCATGAAGCTACTCACTTCTAGTTCCAAAACTTCTTAATATTTTCGACCCCAAGATGTGTTTTCCCACAAATTAGTCCAAGATAAGTTTGCAGGCAAGGGAATCCCGATTAACGATACACCCTTATTCCCATGCTGTGGCAGATGGGTGCATACCCAACAGTTCGTCTTATTAGTTACTTGAGAAATTGTTTGTATTAAGGTCAGGTGTAAGTTCTCATCCCAAGTTGCCCACCCCAAATCCGAGAACCGCACCCCTGCAATCATTAGGATCTGGAAAACCGTAATTTTGTTGGTCCAATTGGAGTGGTGGTCTATATCCTCGCCGGGACCTTCTTCACCCTTGAATTGTGGATCCAAGCTGCTTGCTTCTTAATCTTAATGGCGGTGTGTGTTGTCAGTAATACTTGGTATGCTCCCATCCACTTTCCTTCCATTTTTCCTGCACGGGTTGTCCTGAAAAAGTCTTTATATATATATAATCCCCGAGCTTAAAGGGGTGGATCGGTTGATCCAACCCTCTAGCCCTGGTCCCTAAAACAAATGTATGTACTTTATTTAATTGTATCTGAAGTTCAGTTATATAAGCATATAAATATTCTGATCCTAACTGCATTAGGTCCTCTCCACTAAATAGAAATTGCTACGGCCTTCCATATAAGATTTTGAAGGGACTCAAATTCCCTTTTATTCTAGGTTTGACTCTAATTCCAAGTAATGCTAAAGGGAGGGATTGAGGCCATGACAAATTAGCTTCTTATCCAATTTTAGCTATTTATTGTTTAATTAAATGGTTCATTTTTTCTACCTGTCCACTTGCCTGTGGTCTATAAGGAGTATGCAGTTGCCAATCTATCTTTAGAATCTTACTTATCTGTTCTACCACTTGTGCACAAAAATGTGAAACTCTATCAGAAGACATTGCTACTAGAATCCCAAAGCATGGTATTATTTCATTTAACAAGACTTTAACCACTTCTCTTGCTTTGTTTGTTCGACAGGGAAAGGCTTCAGGCCTTCCTGAAAACGTGTCAGTCAGAACCAGTAAATAATGATACCCCCCTTTTCTAGGGAGTTCTGAAAAATCAATTTGCCACTGTTGCCCCGAATAATTTCCTTTACCGATTATTCCAAATTTTATTCTATCCTTGGTATTGGGGTTATTGTGTAAGCAAATGCTACATTGTTGAGTTACTTGTTTTATCATATCGTCCCACTAATGTCTGACTCGGGCTCTTATGCAGTGTGCCAGCTCCCCAATGCGTTTTATTGTGTTCTGTAAGAACTATGGGCCATGTCAAACTAGAGGGTATTACTATGGGGTTATCTTTTAAATATACTCATCCATCTGGTTTCATTTTACCTTTCAAATCTTCAATTAATTTTAAGTCTTCTTTTGTATAATTTGGATATAGTTTGGATTTTACCGTCTGGTATCAAAGACAATGCCTTCACCTCAGTTATTTCAGCTGCCTGCTTAGCCTCTGCCAATCGATTTTCCAATTTCAAAATCGCTGTTCCCCTTTTGGTGTCCCTGACAATGCATGATAGCTACCTTTTCTGGTTGTTTTACAGCCTCTAACAATTTTAAAATTTCTTCAGCATACTTTGTGTTTTCACTGAGCGGTCAGCAATCCATGTTCTTTCCAAATTGCTCCATGAGCATGTACCACGCCGAATGTATATTTAGAATCTGTCCAAATATTTACCCTTTTTCCCGCTGCCAGTTCCAATGCTCTCGTGAGAGCAACTATCTCCGCCTTTTGAGCTGATGTTCCAGGGGGTAAAGGCTTAGACTCGATTACCTGCTGAGTAGTTGTTATAGCATATCCAGCTTTACGTTGTCTTTGCGTAACAAAACTGCTCCCATCCGTGAACCAAGTTTCTTCCGCATCTTCCATGGGCTCCTCCTTAAGGTCTGGTCGGCTGGAATACACAGTTTCTAGAGTTTCTAAACAATCGTGAATCGCAGCTTGTGCCGGAGCATCACTAAGAAAAGAGGCTAGATTCACAATATGAATTATCACAATTTCCACGTCGTCCTGTTCTACCAATATTGCTTGATATTTCAAAATCATCAATTCTTGTTTAAGTTGTTTAAAGACTTTTTGTGCTTCTCCAGTCCAGACTAACTTTGACTGGTTAATCTTTATCAATTCACATAGAGGCTTTACCAATAGTCCATAATTATAAATCCAAAGGCGACACCAACCTGTCATTCCTAAAAAGCTTTGTAGCTCCTTTACCATTTGAGGTTCTGGAGTCCGGCAAATGACTTCCTGATGTTCAGTTCCTAGTTCTCGTTGTCCTTCCGAAATGTCAAATCCCAGATAGGTCACACTTTGTTGAGCCAGCTGGACTTTCTGTCAAGAGACTTGATATCCATTTAAACCCAGAAAATTAAGACGACTTATAGTCCATTGAATACAACTCCCTTTAGTCTCGGTAGCTATTAAGAGATCATCTACATATTGTAACAAAGCACCTTCAGTGTCCGGAGGTATCCATGTTTCGAGTTCCCTTGCTAATTGGTTTCCAAAAATAGTGGGGCTATTCTTGAATCCTTGAGGTAGTAATGTCCACGTAAGCTGCGTCTTTCTGCCCGAATCGGGATTTTCCCATTCAAAGGCGAATAGGTTTTGGCTTTCTGTGGCTAAGCCTAGGCAGAAGAAGGCGTCTTTTAAATCCAGTACGGTAAACCAGACTTGACTATTCTTTAATTTAGTCAGCAAAGTATAAGGGTTTGCCACTACTGGATGTATATCCTCAGTGATTTTATTTATGGCCCTCAAATCCTGAACTAGCCTATAGCTTTTTCATCTGCCTTTTTAATTGGCAATATGGGTGCATTGGATTCTGATTCGCATTCAATCAATAATCCATACTGTAAAAATTGATCAATTATCTCTTTAATTCCTTTCCTATCTTCTATCCTCAAAGGATATTACTTAACCTTAACGGGTTTCTCTCCTGGCTTTAATTTAATAATTAAATTTTAGGATTAGGTGCTGGTTGTAGGGGCCTGTGTTTGGGGGGGGGGGGGCTTGGGACCTGCGTCTGGGGGAGGGGTGGGAGCTGCTTGTACACCTTTGGGGCCTGCATGTGTGGGGGGTCAGGGCCTGTGTCTAGCGGGCTGGGAACTGCTTGTACAATGTAGGAATCTGTTTCTGCAGGGTGGCTGGGAGCTGTTTGTACAACTTTGGGGCCAGCATCTGGGGGTGGCTGGGAGCTGCCTGTACACTGTAGGGGCCTGTGTTTGTGGGGGGCTTGGGGGCCTCCCTCGGGGGGGGGGGGGAGGGTTGGGAGCTGCTTGTATAGGGTAGGGGGCCTGCCTGGCAGGGGTTGGGAGCTGCTTGTAGAATTTGGGTCCCTGTGTCTGGGGAGGGGGTTGGGGCCTGTGTCTCAGGGGTGTTGGGAACTGGTTGTACACCTTTGGGTCCTGTCTCTGGGGGGGAGCTACTTGTACACTTTTGGGGTCTTTATTTGAGGGGGGTTGGGAGTTGCTCATGCATTCTAGGTGCCTCCCTTTTGAAAAGGGTTGGGGCCTGCATCTGTGGGTGGTTGGGAGCTGCTTGTACACTATAGGGGCCATGGTCTTGGAGGGGGGTCTGGGCTGTTTATACACCTCTGTGGCCTGTGTTTGGGGGGGGGGGGTGGGCCTGTGCCTGGGGGAGTTGGGAGGTGCTTGTTCACTCTAGGAGCCTCCATTTGGGGGTCTTTGGGGCCTCCCTTTGAGGGGGAGGGAGTTGGGAGTTGGTTGTACACCTCCGCATCCCATGTCTTGGGGAGGGGGGGGGGGAGTGGGACCGGTCTCTGAAGGGGCGGGTTGTGAGCTGCTTGTACACCTGTGTCGGGGGGGAGGGTAGGGGGGATGGCGGGGGGCGGGCCCGGGTCTTGGGCCAGTGTCTGGGTGGAGTCCAGTTCTTGGGAGGGGGTGGTGGGGTAGGAGCTGCTTGTGGGCAGTTGGGGTCTGCATCTGGGTGTGGTTGGTGCCTGCTTCTGTTGGCAGTTTGGGGCCTGCTTGTAGACTTGTGCAGCCTGGGTTTGGGGGCTTTTCTGTAACGTTTGGGGTCTGCATTTTTGCTTTGGGATGCATCTTGAGCTTTTGAGGCCTAGCAGTAGCATTTGGGGCCTGCATCTGGGGCTTTTCTGTAGCATTTTGGTTGCGTATTTGTGATTTGGGGCCTGTATCGTGGGTTTTGCCTTTTTTGTAGTTTCCATCTTTGTGTGTGTGTGTTTCGTTGTTGGTTGTCTGGGGTTAGGGGCAGTTTGGGGTTTGGATTAAGGTCAGTGTCATTAGCGTTAGGGGGTTGATAATAAGGGTTAGGGTTGTGGTTAGAGTTGTTAGGTTTAAGGGGAATAAGGATTTCAGGGTAAGGGGATCAAGGTTGTGGGAATAAAAATGTTGTTTTTGCGCAGTTACATCCTGTAGAGGGAAGGAAGGTGGTATTGAGATATGCTTGCAGTGATAAGACAGCTTAACAGTGTGAAATGAGTTCATCTGATTCGTGTCAATATGGAACAATGCTAGGGCCGCATGATATGATGAAAAGTCTGAGAAAACCAGAGTGGTTAATATATATAGTTCTTGAATCTTGCAAAGGAATGGTCCAGCAATTCCGGTCAATAGAGGATAAGAGAACAAAGGGGTTTCAGAATAACTGCTAACTATTACAACTGTTGCATGGGACACTATGCAAGTGTCTGCCATCCAGCCAAGATGGACAAAGGAGATGGACAAGAGAAAAGCCTGGGAGGAAGACTACGAGCCTTCAGTACGAGCGGCCCCCAGAGGGACCACCGGAGACTGATAACGCCTGCACCAGTGGGAGGGTTTGGATTCTGGGAACTAATTAGAATAACCCTGCGTTTTGTAGAAGTAGTAATGAATATGTATTAGCCTAGCAGCATAAAAACCAGCCGCCTAATGTAACTTGTGTGCGTCTTGGTGGAGCAGAGACTCCTGGCGCACCCAGCGCTGCTTGCTTACCTCTATTCATTTAATAAATTGTAAATTTCAATTGCAATCCTATTTGGGACCCAGTCATTTATTACAAGTGGGCTCTCGTCCGGGAGGGCTTTGGTTCCTGATTTCTGGTTTGATCTAGGAGAGGCACCCCCACCATTTGGTGGCTGCTGTTTGAGTCAGGTCGGAACTAATGGCATCTTAAACCTGAATAAAGGTAAGCAAAGTTTCTGATTCTTTTTTTCAGCTCCCTTGCCAGCTGCAGCACTATATTTTGCCCATAATTGTGTGTGTGAAGATCCGAACGAAGATGACGGAGTCGTAAGCATTTAAAGCGTATACCGTTCGGTTGGGTGGGGTTCGGTTGCCTGTGTGTGTAAGAGTGTGACTGAGATGGAACTTAGTTCCGAAGCGATTGTGGAGGTCTTCTAACCGCGGTTCCAATCTCCCGCGAGGGACTTGGCCGGTGAAGGACCGAAGGGATTCCTATAGGACTTGTGGGTGTGTGATAGGTCCTCGACCCCCTGCAAGACACTCTTACTAAGGTAACCAAGGGCTATGGGAATTGCCATAGTAAAATTCCTAGATGGGTCAGACAAAATCAAAGACCAGAGACCAGAAGAAAGGGAGCAAATTACCAGTCATACCACCAGAAAGTCCATTAGGAATAACGATTAGAAATTGGAATGATAGGGACCCCAGAAAAGGAAAAAGTAAATTAAAAATGGTCCAGTATTATGTGACAGAATGGCCAAAGGAGCCTTTAAGACTACATGTCTTTTGGCCTGTTTTTGGAACCTTCGAAGACTGGATTTGCCAGGCCTTAAATATCCATGTTAATTCAAAGGAAGCTTTTAGCCAGGAAGAAAGCGATTATGCAGGATTATGGATCAGGAGGACTTCAGGTCCTTTTCCAGCCTCAATATTTACACTAAAAGCAGGTAAGAAATTTGAAGAACAAGAAGAACATGAAAAAGAAAAAGAAGATAAACGTGAGCCGTTGGATAAGCTACCACCTCCATATCCTAACAATCCACCCCCCCGCGGCTCCCCCTCCGGTGGCTGTGGTATCGCCACCAGTACCACCGTTGCCCCAGCTTCCACCACCAACAGCACCAGAATTAGACCGACCTCCGGCCACATGCAGGAGAAGCAGGACGGAAGTATCTGAGAGGGCTTCTCTATATCCCTTAAGGGAGGTAACTGGTGTATAACTGGTGCGCGTCTTGGTGGAGCAGAGACTCCCGGCGTACCCAGCACTGTTTGCTTACCTCTATTCATTCAGTGAATTGTAAACTTTGATTGTAATCCTATTTGGGACTTTTATTTATTATAACAGACAACCTTGTAAAACGCAGACAACCAGAATCCTTACAGCAATTAGGTGGAAATCACGGCGTAAGAAACATTACCACCTCAAAGAGTAAAAACCTCAAAAGAAATGTGACTTGTAACAGGCCAGCAGCTGTGTATTTTCTGTGAAGCACCAGCTAGATTATGAACCTTGAATAGCACAGTTAAAGGGGAAACAGGGGAGGGTCGGGAGGGTCCCGGTCCTCGGCAGAAAAAAAAAGTGTATAAACTGTGTATGGAATTAGTAGGCACCCTCCTGCTTGTGGGACACCCGCCATTGTAATCTCGAATAATAATGCTACTGTACTGAGATCCTCGACTCAGCCTATGCTATTTGCTACAGATTGATTCAGGGTTTTAAGGTTTCAGGGATTGGGCACTAGGGTTGGGTTTCAGGGTAAGGGGTTTCAGGGTTTATGTTTAGGATTTTAAGGTTTTTAGGGTTGGAGTTTTAACGGTTAGGGTTTTAAGGATTTGGGGGTTAGGGTTTTAAGGGTTTCAGGGTTAGCGTGTTAGGGTATTAGAGTTTTTTGGGTTGTAGTGTTGATATGTTTTTTAGGGTTAGAGTCTTAAGGTTTTATTTTTGGTCAGTTATTTACGGTTAGGGTTTTAAGATCTTTTTTTTGTTTTGTTTTGTTTTGTTTTTTTCAGGTTAGTTTCTCCAGGTCCAGGGTTTTGAGTATCCTAATTTTGGGGGTTTGGATTTTGAGCATCTTAATTTTTGGGGTTAGGCTTTTGTGTGCCCTAATTTTTTGGGATAGGCTTTCAAGCATCCTAAGTAATTGGGTTAGGGTTTTGAGCATCTTAATGTTTCCAGGATAGGGTTTGGAGCATCCTAAGTTTTCGGGAAAGGGTTTTGAGCATCTCAATGTTTCCAGGATAGGGTTTTGAGCGTCCTAAGTTTTTGGAATAGGGTTTGGAGAGTCCTAAGTTTTCTGGATAGAGTTTGGAGCGTCCTAATGTTTTCGGGATAGGGTTTTGAGCGTCCAAAGTGTTATAAGTTGCCCCCTTAATTAATTTTCATAGAGCATTGTATTAATCATAGAAAGGAATTTATTGAGTGAGCAAACATCAAGCAAAACAGCACTGGGCGGCCGGGGAGTCTCAGCTCCGCCAACGGCACGCACCTCACCCCCGCCAGAGTCCCTTTTTATTTATATTTTGCTAATTCCGGGATTACGCAGCACATCCTGGTATATTCTGCGACTGCGCGCACTGTTGCTAGGGGGTCGTCTCTGTCCCTCTGGTGGTTGTGAAGATGAAGGCCGTAGTCTTCCTCGGCGTTGTGGTTCAACTTCTTTTATTATTTGGTCATGTTGGCCCAGCGTTAGACAGGAAGGCATGTATGTCAATACACTACTTTAGCAACTTATCAGGAGATGGTTACATGAGCTTTGCAACAGTGTCTTTGAACAAAAGAGGCAACTGAGATGCAGAAGGAGAATGGGTTGGGGGGTCTATTTTTTGTTACGTTAAGCAAAAGAATTTTCATAATGTCTAGGCAAGCATTATGCAGCTCCTTACTTCAGCAGGGAGCTTTCGCAACTCCCACTCCTCAAACAGAACTCCTTGTTTTTATAATACAAAAGACAATGAGCAAACATTTATGGTGTATTACCCTAAGTTTTTGGGTTAGGGTTTTTTGCGTCTTAATGTTTTGGGGTTAGGGTTTGGAGCGCCCTAAGTTTTTGGGCTAGGGCTTTGAGCATTCCTAACGTTTTGGGTTGGGTTTGGGTTTTGAGCATCCTAAGATTTTGGGTTGGGGGTTTTAGGCATAGGTCTTCAGGGGTTTAGTGTGGTAAATAGTTTGGGTTAGGTCTGTAGGGGTTTCGAGGTTTTTTGGATGTTAGGGCTTGAGGCTTTTTTTGTAAGGGCGGTGAGGGTTCCAGTGAGTGCTGGTAAATGCAGTTCTCGAGCACTCGGCCTGTGATTGGCCATGGTGGCTGTGCGGGGAATGCTGGTAGGTGTAGTTTTCCGGCACTGGGAGGCCATGTTGTGTGCCCAGAGTATGCCGGGAGATGTAGTTTTCGGATTCGGGACTTCCGGG